>NW_011368282.1:0-9403 GCF_000735185.1 Notothenia coriiceps | reverse complement strand
AAACAACTCTGTCAGCTCCTATCTCCTGATGAGCAGACAGGCGGACAGGAAGAGAGAAGAGGTGAATGAGAGAATATAGGATGAAAGAGAAATTAGTACCCCCCCACCCCCCGCTGAGAAAACCGCCTCTTCTATCTCTGAAGAAAGTTGTGTACACTGTGAACACACCTCGATACTTTTTGAATGACACACACAAACTTGCACACAATAATTATTCCTATGTGTTACTCATGTTTTCATTTCAGCCCCCCAGACTCCCCCTTCCGCTGCCTCTATTTTACATCCTCTCATTAAAAACAGTCTTTCTGCAAGGTGAAAACAAACTAGTATTTACACACACACACACACACACACACACACACACACACACACACACACACACACACACACACACACACACACACACACACACACACACACACACACACACACACACACACACACACACACACACACACACACACAAATAGTCCGGAAAGTGTGCATGCCACCTGTACAACTGTGTCATGGTGGGTGTGGGCATTACCAGTTTGTTCCTGAACCTGTCGTACACCATCACAGCACCACTTTCACTTCACAGCCAACGGGGTTCACACACACACACACACACACACACACACACACACACACACACACACACACACACACACACACACACACACACACACACACACACACACACACACTTGACCCAGATCCACACTAATACTGAGAGATTTCACAAACACGGTGCACTCATGTGATCTGTCTGAAAACATGACTCAAGGGTCAATCTCTGTCAACATACACTTGTAAACACACACACACACACACACACACACACACACACACACACACACACACACACACACAAACAACTCTGTCAGCTCCTATCTCCTGATGAGCAGACAGGCGGACAGGAAGAGAGAAGAGGTGAATGAGAGAATATAGGATGAAAGAGAAATTAGTACCCCCCCACCCCCCGCTGAGAAAACCGCCTCTTCTATCTCTGAAGAAAGTTGTGTACACTGTGAACACACCTCGATACTTTTTGAATGACACACACAAACTTGCACACAATAATTATTCCTATGTGTTACTCATGTTTTCATTTCAGCCCCCCAGACTCCCCCTTCCGCTGCCTCTATTTTACATCCTCTCATTAAAAACAGTCTTTCTGCAAGGTGAAAACAAACTAGTATTTACACACACACACACACACAGAGATAAAGAGAACCAACTGAGTTAGCTTTGTGTGATCTTCAAGAGTACATATGGACCTCAGAGAGAGTAAATACAGTATTGCTTAAACTCCCACCTTCCCTCTTGTTCTGTCAGTTGTCTGCCAGGCAGTGATTTTAAATGTCTCGAAATTGTATTTTCCACGGTGCTTCTCGTCTCACAGTCTTCTTTCTCACTTCCCTGTTTTGCTAAATTCTTTATCAGCTAATCTTTTAGGTGTTTTTTTTTTTTTGTGTGCCTGTCCCCGGGACCCGTCCACACACCTGTCTGTGCGAGCCATCATCCCCTCTGACAGCTGCCACTGTCCTGACCTTGGGCATTGTGGGCTACGTGGTTTTTGAAGTGATTGACGAATGGTATCCTTTCATTCATTATTGAAGGTGGAGATCAAAACCGCAGGATATCACCGTGACAGCCCGGCAGACCAGACAGAGGTAAAGGTGGTGGGGGGAGGAGAGGGGGGGACAGGAGGGAGAGAGAGGGAGAAGGTCATCTGAGCAAATAAGTGCAGGTGAAAAGTGAAAGTGCAGCAGGGGAATGCACAGGGAGCAGGAAAGTTGGCAGAGAAGGTGTAGCATCTTAAACAGAAACATGACTTTTGTGTTTCCCTGTAGAATTTGTTCAGAGATCCTGAGGCTCACAATGTGGCCAGCTTTCGGCTTCCAAAGGTTTCATTCATCGGAAATAGTATTCAAGCCAGATTAACAAGTAGAACATGTGAATTTACTTGATCATCTATCTATTACATCTTGCAACCCTCATTTTAAACTTTGCCGGAGACACTGAGGTCACATGTCAGTGGTTAAGTTCATATTATACTTGGATGGTGTTTCCCCTTACCTGCATTTTAAATGTAATCTCCATGTTTAAGGCTCTGAGCTACTAATGGTTTCCCACCTTTTGCTAATTAAAATGTAAGCTACTCTTAAAAACTCTCATATGTACGCCATATCAAAACCCAAATCTGGTGGATGTAAGACTTTAAAATAGACCAGAGTGAACGAGATAATTCAACATGAACAACACTCCGAGTCAGAGAGTGGAACTGCAAAGTTACACCTGAAAAGGTGCCAGGTTCTGACTGTCTGACATCACCACACAAAGGAAAACCAATCTGAAGACTGTGGAATCAAACCCTCAGGGAAACACTGACGTCAGTCCTGGAGATGAGTATTTATACCTTCCCTATTATACTGGTGCCAAAAAAGAATTCAGGCAGGAACCAGAAGCACGTCCAGTGTCCATCCTCACCGTAATCTCTCAACTCTGTCACAAAGTCTTTTATAAAATTCTGCCTTCATCAGTCTCCACTTTCCTCGCTGGTGCTCACTTCCATTCCCTTTTTATCCCCACCCCGCAGCATTGATTTTGAGCTGGACTAAAACATTGCTCTCCATTCAAAAGGAGTGCATGTTATGTCCTCTGGCTATGCCACTGACCTGAGGGGGCGCAAATCACTGAAGTTTCACTCATCTGACCTGCTGCTCATTCACTGCTGTTGTGCCTCTGCACTTTTCTCCACAGACTTCAACTCATTTGTTGTTGCTGGGTACGTGGGAAGCATTTTAGGGTGTATATAGTCCTGTGTTCATCCCTGTGTGTGTGTGTGTGTGTGTGTGTGTGTGTGTGTGTGTGTGTGTGTGTGTGTGTGTGTGTGTGTGTGTGTGTGTGTGTGTGTGTGTGTGTGTGTGTGTGTGTGTGTGTGCGTGTGCGCGTGCTTATGTCGCACTGTGCATGAGTCCATATGCTCGGGGAACGCAAGCATGTGTGTGTGTAAATGTGGATGTTTACTTCCTCCTTTCCACAGTGACAACATCTGCCACCAACTGCAACACACACCATGTCTCCGTCTTCTCCCTCACCCTCCTTTTCTTCCTCCCCCCCCTCCTCCCTCCTCCACCCCTCCTCAGACAAGGGCAGCACAGTGACACACCATTTGAAGGGCAGACTGTCTGTGTAAACGTTTCTTTTACAGAATCGCATGAATTCAATGAGACTGACAGATGTCCTTGCCAGGATACAATATGACTATTTTCTCAGTGTTTATTTACTTTCAGGCTTTAAACATATGCAAGAGCTTAAGCACAAATATAGGCGCACATAGAAGATGAGACACGTACCAATCCCAGCTAAGATATCTCCGGTACAAGCAAACAAGTCGACTGATAATGACTAAGACAGCCCTGAAGTGTTTGAGGCATGCTCATTGTTTCCAGAATAATTCAGTGCTTTTCAATTGCTCAGGGTATCTGTGAGTTGTGAGTGTTTTATTTTTAGATTTATTTTGGGTAAAACATTTATGAGACACTTGCAAAGGTGGTTTAAGAGATTCAAAATATCTTTTTTCACATAATCTTTGAGGAGAACTTCTTTGCGGATCTACTTTTGTCATATTCCCCATAAAGTCATTAATAGCAGTACTTGTTCCAGTTTACCAAGGGGAGTGGTGGGCGACTCAGTCATTACTTTCTCGTTGTTTTCCTTCCACATCAAGTAAGGATGACGCCGGATTGAAGTTGTTCTAACAGCAGGCATACCTCATGCTTCTAGCTATACCTCCAGCTTTCTACTGATATCTGGAAGAAAACTGCAGGCCATCGCAGTGATATTCACGACAGGACTGAGCGCACAAACCTCCACAAGTGAACTCCAGTGGGGAATGTGAAGCTTTCAGGAGGAACTGAACTGTTTCATAGCCTTGGCTCAAGAGAAAAAGAAAAAGTTCAAACAAACAACACAGTCATCAGCACATAATGCAAAGAGACAGAACACCTCATTTAAACTCTGCATAACCTGTGTTCATGTCAGGGTAGATACACAAACACCGTGTGAACCTATGTGTGAGTTTGTGAATCACTGGACTTTAAATAAAACAGTCCGAATGTGATTACACAACGACTCGGTTTCTTTTCTGTTTCTTGGTCAAATTCTCCGTAATGCTATTTGGAGATTGCTTCTGGCAGATTGAGAAAAGAGAAGGGGAATGAATGGCTTGAATTCACTTCTTTTGATAAAGTAAGATTCATTTGGATAAGAGGTACTTTATTGATCCCAAATTGGGGAATGCTTGCGTTGCAGCAGCATAAAAAACTAAACAAAGCATTACACATAAGTGGAAATTAAAGGGTAGAAATAAACAATTCAAGAAATTAAACTTCTCAAAATAGAATTAAAACAGCATTAAAAAGTAGAAAATATAAAGTAGACTGTGAAGATAAAAATCTATAAACTCGATTGAAGCGCTTTAGACACAATATAAAGCAGGATATTATTCGACTGAGTTACAAATTGTTCACCAAGTGTCTCGGTAAACAGCATGGCCATGCATCGGATTCAAGAAAGAGCAGACACCTAACCTCGCCTACCTCTTCCTTCAAACTTCTCTCAGATGTAGTATCTACATAGATAACAACCCACAGAGGATAGGGTCCCCCTGGGGAATGGTCATGGGAGAGAGAGAGAGAGAGCTGTAGCTGGGAGAAGCCCTCTCCCCTTTAAGCACATTATGGGTGAGGGACAAGAGAGGGTGAAAGAGAGAGAGAGAGATGTTTGAAGACTTCAAAGCTAGCTAGGAATTCAAAGTTCAGAGTTTCATCCTTGAGTCTTGCGTGCGTGCGTGCGTGTGTGTGTGTGTTCATATGAGTGTGTGAGGAAAGAGCAAAGCAATGTTAGGTAGATCTTGCAGGTTTCCCTCAGTCATTACACAAGCTAGTGGATTTAAAATATGCTAGTAAGCTACTTAAAAAAAGGCAAAATGTATAGAGGCATTGGTATTCTGTACTTCTTTTCCTTTTTAGTGCAGTTGAGCTACAGATAAAAGAAAGAGGAGTGACTTCAGGTTAGTGCATACACCGCCCCCCCCCTCTCCTCACTCCATCTCTCTTTCCCCCTCACTTCATCGAATGCCCTCTCGCTTCTCTTCGATTCCTCCTCCTCCTCTTTGAGCTCTGACCCTCCCTCTTCTCTTTGCTTCTCCACCTAAGCGCGCTGCCACGTCATCTCCATCTCACCCCTCTCTCTCTCTCTCTCTCATGCTGTCATTTAGCATCGAGGGCCGATGATTAAGCGTTCCATCACGCCCCCTCCCCACGCAGTCAGCACTTTTATTCATTCTCTCCTTCATTTCATTCCTCTGTTGATTTCTTTCCTTTTATTATTTATATCTGCGTTTATGGACATGATGCCAAAGGGTGAGCGCTGAGAAATACTGTCCTCGCACAGGTGCAGTAATATCAACAAGTGCACACACAAAGAAGTGCATGCACAGACACGGCTAATCTATCTTCTGTTTTAGCTGCACAAAACAAATTGGCGCGGGTCAAGACCTGCTTTTGCTTTAGTCTGTCGATGAGATGAACAAGCGCTCTGTCTCCATCTCCTGCAGCGTCACAGGCCTGTATTAAACGTGACACTCTCGTTAATCCACATTCAGCCAGCGACTGCATCTGCACCCGGCACTAACCCAGGTATACGGACCTGAGGCAGCGGAGCTCATGAATATCTAATGGGAGAGACACAACAACGCTCCGATTCACAGAAAATGGCCTTTACACCATCAGCTCCACTATTGGCTGCTGGTCGGAAGAGACAGGGTGGAGATTGATCGAACATAAAGGGTGAGAGAGTAAAGCGATTTGTGTCCGGGAGAGAGAGTGTGTGAGTGTGAAAGAGAAGCAATGTGTGCAAGTGTTAGCGAAAGAGAAGAAGAGAAATGGAACATATTATTTGAAGTTATTGGGAAGAAAAAGAAAAAGTAATTTCACACAAAGCCCATCTGCCAGTCTGCCTGAAAGGCTTATCTGCACGCATGATTACTAAACGTGATAAACGAACACATACAACAGGACTGTTTTCACACACAAACACGGCATGTGCTCTTGGTTTTTTGGTAACGATAAAGCAATGGTGTTTTCTGCAAAGATGGATTTGAGGGGGAAGAGGGGGGAAGGTGGGGGGATAAAGCTGCTGTGGCCATAATGAAGAGAGGACGGAGATGAGTGAGATATTTTAGTAACAAGTATAATATTCTATTAGCATTCTCAATTCTACTTAGGTTCAACTAAAGTATAAGCATCAAAAAGTACTTTAATTCCCAAAAGTGTCTTTAATGACGCATTATGCAGAATTTCATTTCAGAATCATATTCATTATGTAAGTGTTTTATAATGGGTTCTGCATGCATGTATACACGACTTTAATGTAGCAGCTGTTAAAGGTGGAGCTAATTTAAACTCCTTTATATGCCTACGGAAGATCGATTACAATATAACATAATGTATACGTTGATTTGTTTCTCTAAGAGCTAGATATAATGGTTTAAACTTATAACTCAACGGTGAAATTGACAAATTAAAGAAATGAAATGATAATTTACCAAAAGGGTTTTGCTATTTGAATCTGCATCATAAGGGATATGGGTGGAACAAAGGGTGGATGTGTATTCAAGGGAGAGAGCAAAGTAAACAGAAACAAATGCTGCACAACAACTGCTATCGTTACTGGGGGCCTCTTTGCATACAAACTCCAAATATCACTTTGATAAAGTCTAGGTCTAATTAATCAAGTGAATCAGCGGGGGGCTGGCAGCCGGGCCCCCCCCCCCAACTCTACAGTCTCTCTCCGGCTGGGCTCTGCAGCACTTTCCTCAGCGCTCACACTGACTGTCGGCTTCCTGCATATTCAAACTGCTCGACAACACCTAGAGCTATAACCAACATTGTAAACGTTGAGCGCAATGCTTTGTTCCCCTTCCATATTATGAGGAAACCGAACACACTGTGCAGGCTTCAAATGAAAGTATTTTAAAGAGTAAAATACAACCAGAGGGAAACTTTTTCAACATCACAAAGATAAATGATTTCAAATTGGCCTTGTTCAATTAATTAAAAACTTTCTACTTTAGCAAAAGCATATCAGTCAGGAGGAAAATATGGCATTTATGATAATCCTGAAATTCTAAACACGGTGTCCTTGGGCAAAAACAACCCTGGGAATAAGTGTGTGCAGATTCCCTCACGACTTCACACTGCTGATGAAATAATCAACATCTTCTAAACATAATGCAGACCATTCTTCTGGAAGTGCATTGTATCTAGAGGTCGTCTAACAAACTCTGAACAACTGTACATAAAGAAGTGTTAGCTTGGATTGTGGCGAACATTAGTTTTAAGGGACTTAAATATGTATTCAAATAATTATAAAATACTTCTGATAAAAAGAACCAATCCCTATCTGACCTTGGATTGTGACCTGCCCTCAGTGGCTGATGAAAGCTTCAAAAATGAATTGAAGTGGTCGTGGCTTCTTTCAGAGGTCAAGCATAGTCTGAGAATAGTTCATGCACGCATTATGGTATTCTAGATGAGAAATGTGGATGTGAAGGGACCTTCATGGCCGAGGCTCTGCTCTGCTAAAACCTTTAGCAGCCCCCCTGTCTCCTGGGAGGTGTTGGGCAGGCAGCAGCACATACAGCACGAATGTCCCAATCACTCTTGTGCTGCGGGTGCTAAAGTCATAGCTATGGTGACAGGGACAACATTTTCATTTTGCACAAGGAGATAAATTCACCACCTCTCAAAATTATTTATTTTCCTTAGCAAGTTTCACAAAATGTCAACCCTGCATTCACACACCGGGCAGCAAAAATATGTGACAAAGAGACACCAAGTGTGTTGTTTTCTACTGGCTGGGGGAAGTGTTACTCTGCATTTGTGGAGTATGATTATCAGGGAGATGTACAGTCACATCAGGTGCTTACAAAGAAACCACACTACTGCATGCTGCTAGCTTGTTTAATAAACTTATATTTGCACCTGGAATTAACATGAAATCCAACTGGATAAGAAAAACGGCAAAGTGTAAACCAATACCCAAAGACACACTACAGAAACATATGTAGAGCCCAGACTGCTGCATCCCTTCCTTCGAGCTGAGCGACATGTTTGTTGACAGGTGTGTCAGCTCCATCTACCTAAGAATCCAGAATTGCGATAACAAGCAGCCACCGATTATTTCCGTTATCTATAAATCTGCTCATTATTTAAAATTGGATATGTTTGTATTTCTTCTGATGTCTTTAAAACAGTCGGAACCAAAATTAAATCAATTCTCTATCATAGAACTACCTTTTGGGCATTTTTTTAAAAAAAGTGTCCTTAACTGTAAAGCAATTATTACAATTGTTGCCACACATTGACTAAATATTAAGCTTCATAGAAAGTGTGTCTGTAATCAGACTTCATCACATTATATCCAGCTACAGATAGTGTGTAAAAGGTGTAAAAGGGTCTTTGACACACAAACAAACAGTTTAGTCCAACTAAAAGGCAAACTGTGTCCTTTCAGGGGCATTTATTTTGAAAGCACAAACTCTCAGCTAACAGGTTGTTTCACACGACTGATCTTTATATGTTTAAATACATATAAGATTAACAGTGAAAATAGATTCACATTTATAAATAATTCAACTTAAAATATTTGTTTGAATGTAAATACATGCTGTAGAGACAAAACTCCCAATGAACAGTCGCTAGAGGCTAAGGTAGGCTCATCACTTTGACACGTTTCAATGAAAAGAGTCCGTACTGAAGTTATAGCTTAACAATGTTTAATAACTCAAATAAACAAACAATAAGTAAAAGAGGACCAAACGGTCAACAGAAATGTCCGAGCCAGCTCACCCTCTGTGTCATGCTAAGTCCTGGCAAACACCCGGTGGACTAAATACAAACAAACAAGACCCATGTGACAAACACCGGAAGTGATAATTAAATACAAATGTGTGCGATCTAAAATAACAACAATAATGGAGATAATAGAATTTTGGCTCCTACACATGGTAAAGGAAGTGTAATTCCTTTTTCGATCCTAAGAGGCCCACGTTTAGCCATGATCGTGCCGCTGTGTAGCACTCTGTGCCTCCCCGCCGCGGAAGAAGGCGAACTGTCCTCTGACCTCCACACAGAGCAGCAATATCCCCCGGCCGGCTCCTCGGGACTGAGCAGCACCGACAGGTAATAAGCAGCAATCTTACTGTGAATGTCGAAGAGCAGGCAAGACAGAGATAGATGGTACAGTAGAAAAACATCTCTCACACACACACACACACACACACACACACACACACACACGATGTATTGGATCAATCAATTGTCAAGTCAAAAACAAACAGGCCTTTTCTCAC
>NW_011368281.1:68474-80947 GCF_000735185.1 Notothenia coriiceps | reverse complement strand
CTAACTGCTCTTTTCTTTTTTTTCTTTTTTTTTAAAACCCCACAAAGCTAACGCTCTGCCTCTGAATTAGCCACGAGCGGAAAAATGCTAACGCATTACTGCACAGAAACTCACTCATAACACCCTTATTACTTATCGTAGCTGCCCGTCCAACCTATCGATTAGCATCGTGAGAAGACACAGAATCGATCGATACCTACATTATCACTACATGATAAGAACTCGGGAAGATATTAACAAGAACAGACATCAAAACATGTGGTGCTAGGTTGCTAAAAACGGCAAAATGGCTTACCTTTGTCATTGTCTGGTCAAAAGTGGTCTTCAATGGCATTAAAATGAAACAAACGCTGCTGAAGGTTAATCCATAGGTTAATCCAATGTGTCTGTGTCCCTTTGAAATGATTTCTGATAATCCATAAGCAATAAACCTGCTTTTCCGTTTCCAGATGTCAGAGCGAGAGATAGGTTCACTCTGATGCAAACCTGGATGCGCAAGCCCCCACCTTCTTTCTTTTACCATGTGTGTGTATGGGGAAATTCCCCTTTGATTCTATTGGCTCTAACGGTCAAAAAGAGATGTCAATCACCAAAATCGACCAATGGGTTCCAGAGAAACGGTAAAAACGGCCATTTCCAACCAAATCACCTCAGAAGTGGAGTTACTTGTTTTGCATCAATCTTGATACAGGGTACTTATTATATGTTGTACTTTGGATTCCTAAAGGTTTTAGTCTACTTTACCATCATCCAAGGGTAGTTTTCACTATAAGTAAAAAAGAATTTTCGGACGGACACTATAATTTACAGTTTTTTTACTATGTTCAATCTGAATTTGATTCTGACTTTTCTACATCCAACTCACAGGTTTATCATTACTTTGAGAAAAAAGATTATTAATTTTCCCCTTTTAGAAGTGTAGTTATGGTCATTTGTTCTGGAAATGTTATTTTCGAGTCTGAGACCTGAAAAACAGGCTCAGTGCTTAACAGGTTAATAACGTTTTAATGAAGTTGACTACAGTATATTCATATTTGTCAATGCTTTCATGTCAATTCAGCGAACATAATCATAAATGATCGTGAAGATGATGATTCAATTATGATTACAAATCGGTAGTGAGAGCCGTGCTGCATTTCCTCCTGTCGGATATGAAATAAAAACAGACCGATTATTTTTATAGTTGTGAACTCGCGTGGATTAAACCACATTTATTAGTGCTTTCATGTCAATTCGGCAAACATATGATACATTAAATGATCGTGAGGATGATGATTAAAAATCGTTTGTTGGAGCCGGGCTGCATTTCCTGATGAAAAAACAAACCGATGGTTTTGTAGTCGTAGTACGCCAACGTGGAATAAACAACATTATTAAATAATAACATAACAATAACATAACAACATAATAATATAAATAAAAACATGGTGATGTTTTGTAAATGATTACGTGTCTCTTATTTAGCACATAATATGATCCTATCCGTGACATATGGATCTTAAAGATCCGCTATATCAGATACCTCTACTGTAGATCTATCAGCTGTTTTCCTTTCAGCGAGGGCCCACCCCGTGCCGATCACGGGCCCACATCGGTAGGGGCGTCCGAAATGAGGTGCTACATCTGTAGATGATGGAGTGATGATGGTTCACTGTAGCTAAAGTTAGCACTGTGCCTGGAAACAGCTGGCCCGTGCAGACTATCTGTCCATGTACTGCCCCCGCTAAGATGCATATACAGTGGTGCAGGGGAGTGCTGTTACACTGTTTAACACTATTGTGTGGATTTTGTTGAAATCCTTGATCTGTTGTCTGACACTCAGCTCTCAGCCTGTGTCGATCCAGCAGCTGCTTCAGTTGATTAGATGAGCCAGCTTCTGAACAGAACAGCCATCAACTTCTCAAAGTTTCATAACTTTCTGTTTTAGAGTTCATCTACAGGAGGTGTCATTGAGCACAGTTTACAGTTTTTTGCAATCCTAATGGAAAGTGAACAAACACACAGCTTAATCTTATTTAAAAGGTGACCTATCATGCAAAATGCACTTTTGTACGTCTTTTATACATGAATATGTGTCCCCGGTGTCCAGGGAACTCACCAAGTGTCAGAAAACACAACCCTCTCTATTTTCCTCCATACCCAAATCTCTAAAAAAGGGGCTGCAACTGATCTGATACAGACTGATCCAGATTTGAACACTTCTGTGATGTCACAGAAGCGCTACGGCTATTGGGCCAACTCCACCAATCAGGAGGAGACAGCCACGGACATTGCTGTTCGAAAGCGCTGGAGACGCTGTAGGACATATACCAGGCCTGTAGATGGTGCTGTTCTCACAGAATCAGCCCATGCAAAGACAGTGTTAAATTGAGCGAAATGAGGAATGGCTAAAATGCATGATCTGTTTGGTATTTTGAAAAATAAAAAGTATAAATATGTCTTATATAGGTATGGTCCTACACTATTATTCAAATATAGCATGATAGGTCCACTTTAACTTGTGCTAACATCAGACTTTATTTCAGGCATCTAACCAAAAGAAAAGAAGACAAATAAGTTGACTCCAAGACATGAAAACCGGAAGTGGTAAATTTCATTTCCAGGTTTTAGGGCGCATTCCTGCAACACTCTGCACTATAACAGAGGTAACCAGAAAAACATCTAGACGTACACATTCAAGGAACAACAGGCTGCTATTCATCGTGAATATACACTCAACATAACCAACTCTGAACCTGCAAGACAAAAATCAAAAGTCACCCAGTGGGGCGACCTGTAGCGGTTCAATCTGTGTTCTGACAGACGGAAACAGAAGCACTGCTGTTTTTCTCTTATATGTGAAAACACCTCGAATAAATGGGTTAAAGTATATTCAATAAAGCCATGGGAAGAAAAATGAAATGACACGGAAACTTTTCAGGAAATAAACAACTTGGTATTAAAGGCAGCAGGAGAAACTGTAAAATCAGAGTGAATTTCTTTTTTTAGGTGACTTTGCTACAGAAATTGTGAGATATTTCTCGTTGTCTACTGATTGTGGGTCCTGCATTACCACATGTATGTTCTTTTATTCACTGTGTCCCAATTGGGAACATGGTAAGCAGGCGTAGGATGGTTTTGCTTTGGTCTAGATATGTTGCTTAAAAAAAGAAGGCTCCTAAGCCTTTTTTTCCTCTCTTAGTGTCTCGATGTCTCTAAGATAAAGAATCTCTACTGGCGTCAGGAAGTTGGAGAAGAAAACAAAGGTAACCCTAACTGACACATCTTAGTTCTTGTGGTCTCTGTCAGAGCAGAAGCCTCAATGTGTAGTTACATTTTAGCCACAGAGTAACCCCTTTAAGGTGGAATCAGGAATTCTAATCCAATTCACTTTTTGTCAAATTCAGTATCACCCCACAGTCCGCTGGCCGTCTGGTCTGTGCGTCCAGGCTTTCATCACAGCCCTGGCTCTGAAAATAACAAACAATCACAGTGGCTCAGAGCAAGCCATACAACACTCTTCCAGCCAATCAGCAACATGGGGCGAAGTGGGTATTTATTTCCCCAGAATTGTTGGCTTCAGCTTTAATCGACTGCTATAAATCTCCCTTTAACTTCCCCAAGAGTTAATAATAAAGAAAGTATAAGTTAGGATAGTAAACGTTTAAAGGGCCCATGTCATGGCCATTTCTATACTGATCATAATTCCATTGTTGAGGTCTACTAAAATAGATTTATACTGTGCAGTTTTCCAAACTCACATTGGTTTCTCATCCAGCATCTCTGTATAGTATGTGTATTCACTCTCTGTCCTAAACAGCTTGTTGGAGCTCTTGCCCCCCCTCCCTGTGAGCCCAGTGTGCTCTGATTGGTCGGGACGTTTGCGAGGCTCGTTGCTGCGATCTGCTGCGAGGAGCGGACAGGCATCCGGGTCGGCGATACAGCGAGAACAAGCGAAACTCATCCTGAGCACACACAAACACTCACAGCCGAAGTAAAAACGATGAGTGTGGCTTGATATCGAGTAAGAAAAAGGTTTATAACGCTGTGAGAATGGGTCTGCTTAGAGCATTTCTCCGCGATCCCAACCTCCGAAAAACGTTTACCCATTTAAACAGTCGTGGTAGATACCTTGTTTGTTTAAACATCATAAATACACAAACAACAATGAATACTTACAGGTTGTGTACCCGAATCTCCCGCTGGTCCAAACAAAGCAGGAACAGCATTGTTCTTCAGTGCCCTACGCTGTACATATCCGGCATGAATCGCTGGTTTGTGAAGCTTTGTTTCGTGAAAGGTTGGCAGAGGGTGTGGCCTCAGGGTATTCACACGTCACAGTACCCAGGAAGTAAACAATGGAAAATGAGAAATCTCCAACGAGGCGTTTTGGAGCAGCATAGACTGTGTTAGAGTTTTACTCGCTACAGGGTGTACTTTTACATTACATGTTAGACGCTTTTATCAAAAGCAACTTACATACTCAATACTGTGGACAATCCCCACAGGAGCAATTTGGGGTGAAGTGTGTTGCCCAGGGACACAACGACATACTAACTGCAGTGGGGTTTGAACCTGTGCTCCCCTGATCCGAACACCAACGCACTAACCCACTGCGCCACAGCCTCCTTACTTTGAGGGTTTTTGACTCTGCAGACCATTTACATGCATGAAAAACCTTGATAACACACAAGGGGGCGGGTAATAACCGGAAAAGAATGACATGGGCCCTTTAAGGTAGTCAACCATACAGTTTAACTTCTGTCCGAACAGATTAAACCCAATAAGATACAAATTCCATGCTCATAATTCCCTACAAGGAAACATTTTCTCGAAAGTCCCTTTCATCATCTCTCGGGTCTTGTCCTAAACTCGAAGGCGTGGCTCTTTGGTGACTCATAGGCTTTCCAAGGGGACAATGACTGCCTGCATTAATATTCTAGCCTTTTGCCTGTGCCATTCTTGTTTTTGTGTTTGCCTCTGTGCGCCCCTCTTTCTCCTTCTTCCCCTCTTCCTCGTTTTCTCTCATCTCCCATTCTCCCCTTTTAGCTACAAATGCTAAATCAGCTGGATTATTTGCGCAGCCCTTTTAAACGAAAGCCTGCTTCATTCATTGTGACACATCATTTGTTTTGTTTTGTGGCATTGCACAAATGCTGATACTCTACTTCTGGGCCTAGCCACCCAACACTGTAGTAGTTTAAGTAGCGTGTTCATACTGTCTTGTGTGTAGACTTAATTAAAGTTTTAATTAATTCTGCATAAAGGGTCATGTGTAATTTAGAGAGACGCACAGATCGAGCTAATCCTGCTCGCTAACGTTTGTATTACTCTGCTTGGAAGAAGAGGAAATATGGTGGTCTAATACTTCATTTCTAGAGTTTGCTTAACATATGAAAATATCTATGTAATGTAAAGTAATGTCTCTCTTGAACTGCATGTGAGGATTTACTTGTGATGATAGAAGAAAGAATGATCCGATTTGCTATAAGAACAGAAACACCTGCATGAGCAGCTGGTCTCGTGTAAGTGAAGTCAATCGAGTTTCACCTGTCTCATCTCATCCATAACTCTCAAAATGATAGGTACAACTCTAGCAGATTGCAAAGGCTATTCACGCTACAGCCTCCCTCTTTGTCTGAGATATTTGGTATTCTGATGGATCAGAGCATTCCCCTAGGCTGTCTTTGGTACTCAGCTGAACCCAAGAAAATTCTCCTTTCTGTAACTTTCTTCCACGAGGAGGTCACATGTCAGAACCTCCCCCCTGGAGCTGGGAAAGTTTATAAATCCGACTTTTCAGCAGTTGACACAGAAGCTTGAACGCGATTAACGTTTAAGTTTCACTTTTCATCCACTGCAGTACGAAATGACTGATGCTGATAAGGAAGAGTTAAACTGTTTTGCGAAAATCAAACTGAGAGCTGGTTTGTATGTAAAATACTAGCCGTGGTTTCAATTTTTTTTATGGCATACAGTAGGCCTATTATTATATTTTTTTATCAAAGATGGCAACTTGACAGTTATAAGTAAAGCCCTGCAGTGATCTTGATCTTGATCGCGGTTATTTCCGTTAATTACTATTTGTTGCTGCTTTAAAAAATAAATATCTTCCATCCATCTGTTATGTCTTTTGAGTCTAAGGTAATTTGTTTTCCTTGTTAGTGTTTGGTACTGAATTAGCACCTGTCAAAGAAAAACATTGCATTTATCTCTATTTATCAAAGTAGAAACCTTTGCTGAAAGAGCGATGAATATCTGGCTCACACAAACAACTATATATCACAACAATATCCTCCTATCCATGCATTAGCTGTACCCACTTGGGTTGGGCAATACGCTAAAAATGTTCACCACAACTGTCAGCCTATCCATTCATTGAGATATATGTGCACAGGTGTGTGTATGGCATGTCTACTATCATCTAGAGATGTCCCGATCCGATCACGTGATTTTCAAAAGATCGGAATCGGGAGAAAAAAATCGGTATCGGGATTTTTTAACATTTATTTATACATTTTTTTATTTAATGTTACAAAACAAAAATGACCATGTTGACGTCTTAAAGTCATCCTGAGGCCTTAGTTTTGGTTTAAAATTACACAACATCATATATGTGTTGCTTCTTTTGGGCTTGTTTTCATAGACCTGGTTGCTTATTTCTCTCAAATCTGGCAACAGAGTGGGCAGGGCGCAGTGTCTAATAGTAGCAGTAAGCTAACAAGAGTCTACGTTCAGCTGGTGGGAGTCGGGACAGCGAAAATGTCAGGAGTTTGGAAGTATTGTAAAATTGAAAGCGAAGGCAGTGTAACAGCCAGATGCAATGTTTGCAAGGCGGAGTTTATTTCACATGAGTTCCAGTGTGGCAGCTTTTTAATCATGGCTCCCCTGGTGGATCCATGATCCATTGCAGCTGGTATCATTATAATTTCATTTATTTATCAAGGGGGCGTATCAAGTCATGCGGGGGGGTTTCCTTTCAGCGAGGGCCCACCATGTGCCGATCACGGGCCCACATGGGTAGGGTCCGAAATNAATGGCTAAAATGCATGATCTGTTTGGTATTTTGAAAAATAAAAAGTATACATGCTATATTTGAATAATAGTGTAGGACCATACCTATATAAGACATATTTATACTTTTTATTTTTCAAAATACCAAACAGATCATGCATTTTAGCCATTCCTAATTTCGCTCAATTTAACACTGTCTTTGCATGGGCTGATTCTGTGAGAACAGCACCATCTACAGGCCTGGCATGGGTACTACAGCGTCTCCAGCGCTTTCCAACGGCAATGTCCGTGGCTGTCTCCTCCTGATTGGTGGAGTTGGCCCAATAGTCGTAGCGCCACTTTTGTGACGTCATAGAAGTGTTCAAATCTGGATCAGTCTGTATCAGATCCGTTGCAGCCCCTTTTTAAGAGATTTGGGTATGGAGGAAATAGAGAGGGTTGTGTTTTCTGACACTTGGCGAGTTCCCTGGAACACCGGGGACACATATTCATGTATAAAAGACGTACAAAAGTGCATTTTGCATGATAGGTCACCTTTAAAGAGATTTCCACGTTATGTTTTACAACATAGAATGTGTCAGTAAATACCCCATTCATGAATGTCTACAGCTTTTATGCGTCATAAAAATGGGGGTTGCTAAATGACACTACTAACCGTTATCACGCCAAAACCTTTTCACTTTTAGCTTATCAGATTTAACACACAGCCATGAGACTGTAATGTACTTTGATTATAGCCTAATGTTAGCTTGTTATGAATAACTGTGATTGCAGTTAGTCTATGCTTCTGAAATCACAAAACTGTTGTTAAAATGTGGACATTAAAGTTTCTTTGACCGAGACTGTATTTTCTGCAATGTCCAAAAATCATATGGAAAAATCCCATAGTTTATTTTTAAGGGAGTAAGGGGGATGCTCACTCCCGGGGTCGGCCAGACTCCACTGCCTTTTCTGTTCAGCTGTTTAGTTGCCAACAAGCATCCGGATGGTTCTGCATAAAATAAGCAGCAGAACCCCCAGCCTCATCTGGCCATCATGCACCCGGCATGAGCCACTAAAAATCCACCGACACTTACCCTTGTGGAGCCCAAGTCTTGATCCAAATCTAAACTGACACCTCATAAACAGGTTGTCAAAAGGCTTTACCTTGATTTTGTCTGTCATTGTGTCCATCTGTCTCAGTCTCCTCTAGACCTCAGTCAATAAATTAATTACATCCACTCAGTGAAGTGTGTTGGTTGTTCATCCTGCACACTGCCGGGATACTCAATACTACTTTTTGTTATTCAGGCATCTGTTTTAACAAATGAGGACATGTTGTGCCAGACATTTGAATGATCAAGAAAAAGCCAAAAGGTTGTTTTACGTCGAGATAATGTGATCGAAATAAAGCATTTTATTACATTTCTTCAATCATGATCAAGTAGAGGTTAGGTCAATAAGGCCAGAAGGTTGTACGCCCGTCAGTTACATGCACAGCTAAATTAATCTTTTATTTATTATCATTTCTTAATTCGGAGGCAAGGGTTGAATGGGTAATAGCTATTTTACATTAGCTCTTTGCTTTACTAAGACATTTCAATTGCCCATTAAAATGCAAATGTGCATTAATTGAGCACAGGAGTGTGCTAACTGATGAACATGGCTATTGTGTTTGGTAAGGTAAATAAAGAAACACCAGTTAGCGATGATAGCACACAGATTATCATGCCTAAATAGTTGTGTTGCATTGTTAAACGATTGTTTATTGCTCGTTTGTCCCTGAATATATTTACAAATTAAATAGATATAGATCTATTCAGATATTGTTCTGCCACCAAATATATACAATACAGTGGAAGTGAGTTTCAACATTCAGTAGGGATTTATATGTGCACACAAAGAGAGACTGTTTTGTACTGTACGGCGTTTTCTCCTGGAGGCCAAGGGAAGCCAAGCTCCCAGTTTTTTCGGATTGTTGTTATAATTTTAATAAATACATAAAATCACTTCGTTTAGTTTCGGAAATTCTTTGTTGTGTGTTGCTGCCGGTGTCGGTACCAGATGTGTTCGGGGTACCATATGTGTTCGGGGTCCGTCTCTTACCAGTGACGTCACGACGTCACGACGTCAATGACGTCACGCATTGTGATTGGCTGTACGGTAATTTAATCACGCTGTCTAGAGTATAGAGGGTTTTTTTGATCATTACATTACATTGAATTTAGCTGACGCTTAAGTGCATTCGACCAACAAGATAAAAACTTGAAGAAATACAATAAAACTTGAAGAAAAACAAAGACGAATGAGGAGAAGAACAAGAGAAATTGAGGGTAAGAAGTATATAACGTAATATGGTAGGGTAATATGTAATATGTTCAGTGCCGTTGGTACGTTAGTTCAAACAGTAACAACGGACTATTTTTCTTAGCGTATGCAGGTCAATTTAAATCAATACATACAACTATTTCACATGTACAATATTTTCTTAGCCCTAATACTTAATACTACTTATTTCGTTTTGATTGTTATATTTGCAATTTCATTATATATTATCAATAAATCTATATTATCTATATATCATATGATATAATCGAGACCCTGCTTTTACAAGATCAGCTCACTATGGAATGAGCTGGAAGGGGGACTCTCAATCCTCAAACCATGAAAGCATTGGGACTAATATCGCAACGACCAGGGAACAATCAAGCACCCCCATTCTCAAAGGCGTACGGGAACATCTCGGGAGCTACAAGGCGAAAAAACGTGGGGCCTCCTTAACAAGCTCTACAATGAGTGCTTAACAACACACAAGGCTCCCTAACTCTGAAGAAAGCACATTACAGCACTGTGAAACCTGAAAAGATCCATCGCTCCCAAGAACTTCAGAGCCATCTCACTTTTTGAGCCAACACCTACAAACTCTTTGGAACGGTCTGATCCTCAACAAGGAATGGTGCCTTTGTGACAAACCCTCATCCCTGAACAGAGCACGGTTTGCCGCCTGATCACAGTCGACAAACTAGCCAGGTACCAACCGTCACCCAGTACATCGAAGACGGATATGAGGAGGATGGTAAACTGGTGCGGTGTTTGTCGACCTCCTCGCGCGTAATGACACCAGTCAACGCACAGACGGTGCGCGTCGAGTGAGAGATCGCGTGACGACGAGACCCCGCGCTGCGGGGCTGAGATTGAAAGATGCTGAAAAATGAGGGCACACGCTTCTTACGCTGTGAGCCGAGTAGTTGAAAAGAGAGGTGGGCGAAGACATCACGAAGACCTCAGAGTATGAGCGCGGTCCCGACAGGGACGGCGGGCGAAAGGCCTCGCGCGGAGTGGGGTGGGTGTGTTGGAGGAGGTCGGGTATGGGGGTTTGGGAGACAGGCCTGCATGACGGGCGGTGCCCGTATTCAACGGCGCCTCTCACGGTTTCCGGGTCTGGGTAGTCCCGTGGGGTGTTTGTTTGTCTGATGCAGGCATTGAAGTACGGTGTGCCGATGCGTGGGTAAGTCGAAGTAATCGGTCTGTACACTTAAGGAAGCTATTCTTTAATATTTTGTTGCTTGTCTTGTTGAGTGCGGTGTTGGGTGGAGTAGGTGTTGCTGGGGTAAGTATGCAAAAGGGTGGAGGCTATGTGCTCTTGTGGATTTCCCCTTGTGGTGTGTGTGTGGTGTGTGTGTGTGTGGAGTTGTTAGTGGAGTTTTCTCCCACGCCCGCCCCATTTGGCCTTTGTTTAGTATGTATCACTACGAACGTCAGCTTTATTGGTCGCGTCCAAATGTACCTGAGGCGTGCCAATGGAGGTACCTGATTGAGCTGTAAAAATGGTAGACGTTCTTATAAACATGCGCTTTTGATTCCCTTTAAGCACTTCCCCTTATTTGTATCTTTTATCGTGTATACATTGTACGTCTTATTTTTTTCACTGGCAGGAACTAAATGTTATTATGTATTTCCGTTTTTTCAAAAATCGATAGTGCGTATTTAGGCGTGTTATGTCTTAGTCGCAGAAGTTTTTGAAAGTTTTTTTAGGGTATAAGCTTATTCCTCCATTCGTTAAAGCGCTTCTATGTAAAATGGTTGTCTTTCTGTCTCGATCCTGTAATACCCAACCCCCCCTGTGATCCGGACCTTGTGGTCGAGCATGAGGGGAGTAGTGGCCGAGGGACAACGCGTGGTGTGTTGTGGCAGCGGAAGGTCTCGACTTGGACGTTGTAATGTGATGAATCAGCAGTCTGTAGCGTGGTTGGGCCTTGCTGGAGGCGGTCGTCCAAGCGTGCTGAATTCCCACGGGACAACCAACCACATGAACCCGCTGGCTGCGCGGAAGATTGCCTCGGAGGTTTCTTTTTTGTTCTCTCTCCTTGTCCCCCATCCTCCCCTCTCTCTACTCTTCCTTCTCCCCACCACCAACAAAAATCCCCCTCACCTTGTCTTCTGTCTGTATTGTCGAAGGCGGGTGCAGTATGTGGTCGGCTACAGGCAAGGAAAGGATCGTGTTAATGAATTAATGCCTTTTATGCTCAATATGAGGTTTTAATGAGTTGAATCCGGAGTTCATTATCGCATGGCATTCGTGTGGTTGGTTTTGAGTTCTATCCGCTGTAGTTTTTTCTTTTCCCCCCTTGGTTCGTTTAAGGAGTAATATCTGTTGGTCGCTCTCGTCTGGGGGTTTGTGGATAGCGTTTGAACTGGACGCTGGACGTGCCTCCAGAAAAAGCATATGAAGAGGTTGAGAGGGGCCTCTGTCGGGCCCGGTATCGAGGCTTTTTTTCTCTTTGCTCTTCTGCACCGGTAAATTCGCGCGCCTCTGTTATGATGCCGGGAGCTCTTTTTTTTCCTTTCCCATGTTGTTGTTCTTCGCCGTGCTGTTGCTGTTTGTTGGGTTGCGTGGGATTGTCAGAAGCCGAAGAAGGGCCTGTGTCACGGGGCGGGGTAGAATGGTATAGATGCATGACGCCGGTGGATGCCGATGCTTAGCTCTTGAGGCCTGTTTATCGAGTACTTTAATTAGTGCGAGCTTGCGCTTGCTTCCTGGAGGGGAGGCCTGCGCGCCACTGCTGGGATCCTTATCGGCCTTGTTTCAGAAGGTCAATTGTTCAGGGATGTATGGCATTGCCGGATCTTAGTTTAGGTGACAAGCTCGATTAGTAAGCGGAAATTCAGTTGGAGATTCCAGTGTGGCTAAAACTTGTTGGGTGGATATTTTTGTGCCTTTCAGTTGATTTGTGGATGTATCTTATGTTTGCATCGTTTTGGCTATGCTAAGTGGGTAGTGGGTGTATTCCTGTTTTAGCATAGTGTTGTTATCCACTTTCCTAGGTGTGTCTGGTGGATGAGAGTTAACGCGTGTGCCTCAACGCGTGGACGATTTTCTCCTGGTCGGCATTATCAGTTGTGTGCTCGCATCCAGGAGCATCTCCTGTTTAGTTCTGTGCTCGCGGCTAGCCTGCAGTCGCCATCCTGAGCCAGAGCACCGGCCTGAGGTCCTGCTCGCG
>NW_011368281.1:28226-68429 GCF_000735185.1 Notothenia coriiceps | reverse complement strand
CGCTTGTTGCCGAACTGAATTGTGGGTAGCATAGCGGAGCTTTCCTGGCGTTTCAGGCTGCAAAAGTTGAGCAATGTTCAACTTTTGAAGCTTCTGAAGCTTTCGGTGGAAGCGTCAGCCAATCAAAGCATATGCCAGTACAAGCTCTAGCCAATCAAACCGCTGCTTGTGTGTCAGGGGCGGGAGATTCATGTGATTGGTTGTTGGTTGAGCTTCAGACACGCCCGCCGGCAAGCTTTTTTTGAAGCTGTAGTGTGGACGGGCCGTTACTGGTAGATTGCAGATTCCCCATTGTACAGGACCGTAGTTGGAGAGCCATGGGAAAATACATTAACAGCAAGCCACTGCACACAACACAATGATGGATGGGCTGTGGGATAGAAGCCTGTACAATACAAGATAGGCCACAGTTAAACGGAAATAAAAATATCATGAGACCAGAGTGAATAAAGATGGCAACACAGAATATGTGGGTCATCCAGCCTGTCCCTTGGGCAGGCACCCTGATTGAAGACTTTGAAGCACTTTAAAGATGGATGTCGCAATGAAGACAGCAGACTTGGCTCACAAAGAATATTGAGGGATCTATTTCAGATAGTTCAGAAGGAATTGGATGAAGCACGGTGGTCCTGGCCAGGCTTATCATCTCATGAAAGTGTGCTGATCCAAGATTAATATCCCCAACGCCCCATTTAAAATGATCCAAAAGGCAGGAGCTGATCCAGTATCAAATGACTTGTTAATGTCTTATTCAAAGACTTATTCTTAGAATACTGTATACAGACGCAGAAAGTGAAGTAGCCAACTAACTATTTCATACCATTGAGCAATGCTGTAACTAGACTAATTTATTTTATAATAATATATATTCAGTTCCTAACCTTTATGTGTGAAGTGAAAAGTGTTATGCAAGGAATATGTCAATGTACCTCTTTAAAGAGCTACATTTTGCACTCATCACTTGTGCTTGGGCAAAAATGTCAAGAGCAATGTCTGGTGTTATGATGTATAATAGATTACCATCAAATACATTAGAGGATAATGCGTTTTGGGTCCTATTTAGACAGTTTTTCCATTATTCTGATCATCTACGATGGGAACTAGAAATATAACTTGCTTGATTCTTGATGCTTGAGGATTGAGTTTATACCAGTAAACACAGCTTAAAATGTTATCCTATGGGGCATTATAGAGGGAAATATGCAATCAGATAGGTTTCCACAATCCAGTAAAAACAAACTGAACTTCAACCCTATCCCCGGACAGATAGTTATTGGACGAAATCCATTTTGGCACAGAGATAAGACAAGGTAGGGCAAACTATATTCCAAATAAAGTTTTAGAAAAAATATGTTTATGGCTACAAAAGTCACAACATGTATTGGCGATTGGTGTCAGCACATTATCTATTATCTCCTTCATGCAACTTTGATGTGCCATACTCCTCAAATCTCAAAGTAAACCACAAAATATTTCATTGGTCCAAGAAATTCATAATGAAAAGGCAAGCATTTCCTTTTCAGAAACAAAATGAACCTTAACACTTTGGTAAGGTTAAGGCACAAACAAACAACATGGCTATGGTTATACAACAATTAAAGGTTAAACGAAAGATAGAGTTTTGGTTGTTAACGGGGGGAAAAAAGCGATCTTACACGTTTGACTATTGACAATTTGTTGACCCGTACATCCAACCTAAATCCATCATTCCACATTTTCTCAGGTTGAAAAAGAGTCACAATCATGTCCTTTTATGTTAATTGTTGGCATCTGTTGATGACAACTATCTATTTGAGTTGTAATTGTCTAATTATGAAAATCACTTGGGTCACAATTTCACAACAAAGGAACCATGTAGGATCCAAGTATTTATTTTATTTAACCAGATAAAAACATTGAGATATAATCTCATTTGCAATGCTGACCTGGTAAAGAAGGCAGCAACGTTACACATAACATAAACACATAAAATACAGAGAACATAACTAAGAAAACAAAAGACGAAAAAGCAGTCACCACATTGTGCACATTAGGACAGTAAGAAAGGTACACTACTTATTACTGCAAGAGCAGCTGATGGTAAGGACTTCAGACAACTTGTATATGCTCAAGTATATTTGGAGATACATTGAACATAAAACGTTTGGAGATGAATCCCTATGCAAAGTATAGATAATGCGTGAAGCAAAAAGAGTCCTATTGATAGCTCCTGCTTTTGGATTCAGCATGAGTCAACATTTCCGGAGATGTGGCAGCCTGTGAAAGGTACAGCTTGTCACACAGCTCAACAACAAGCACAATTCAGAATTCAGGGATTGTTCACTGAAACTGAAAAAGGTTTTTTGCTCCATGACAAAGTAATGGAAAGTAATGCATGTCATCTTATGGATGTTGAATGTGTTACACCTGTCCCTTTTCCATCATTGCTATTATTGTCAACAGTGCTGACTCCAGTGTAAGGCAGAGGAGGGTTAAGATTGAATTCGTTTTTTAAATGTCTCATAAGCAGAATCCGATTTCTGATGCAGAGCATTTCTCGTTTCTCGATATGGCGATAAACAGTGCTTGAATTGGAATAAAAAAGGTGCCAGTACTCTAATTCAGCAACTGTTTCAAGTCAATTTATTTATACAGCACAAAAACAAGAATTTGGCTCAAAGTCATAGTATATCCGATAATGCTGGTGGGTTTGTCTCTTTACTGTATATTTTAGAAAGGCTCACTGTACTGAAACAAAATGACTCAGGGTGCATCTGAGATTAGTGGGGGTGCAGGGTAAAGTGCTATTCTTATAAGTGGGGAGTGGATCTAACACAAGATATTTTTTTTAATATTGAAGTTAAAAGCATCAATCTGGTGCACTTTGAGATCAAAATGAAGAGATATGGATACATCTCTCAACATCCATATGAAACAGAACTGTAAACAGATTTTCAATTTCTTTATGGATATTTTACAAACTCCCCTTTTAAACTCTATTCTTGTTTTACTGTCATATAGTATTTCATTTTTAGTGAGATACTCAGATGAGTGCCAGGAGACAGCATTTAGTACTCTGGTACAAATGTGGTGAAGGCATCTGAGTTAGATGTATTTGAACCGAAATGTCTAGGCATAGCAGAATATGGCATCTTTTTTACAGGGAATTCCAACCAATCACTGTTTTTAAACCATGAGCTGCAAAATGAGCGCCTTACCCCACTGTACAGCGAGTTGAGAACTTGTTTAAATATACCTGGGCAGGCTCTGTTTTGCCGAGGTGCTTTGGCACTTGTGGGCCGCCGAGGGGTGGCGGTGTTTGGGGCGACGAAGACTGCTGCTCCGGGGGCGAGGCGGGCAAAGTGGCGGCGGCACCTCATAACGCATCTACTGAGTACCGCCGTACCGGCACCGTGCCGTAAGAAGTAACGGTACCAGATGGGTACAAATCAGAAGTCCCGGTACTGCGTACCGGTGAGTACCGGCCCAATTCAAGCACTGGCGATAAAGGATCTTTGTCTAAAAGTGAATCCAGAAATGTCCTACTTACATTTGCTCCCCATTTTGTGGAAAATACTTATTGCCCAACACATTATGGGGCTGAAATGTAAAAGGTAAAAAACATGTGATCACAATTTATATTAATCTCAAGGTAATCAGAGAGTATTAACATGGCGTCTAATTAAAGAACCCCTGAAGGACTTATTAAATGATCCCCTTCTCTAAGGATTGAGCTAACCTGCAGTCAACCATCCCTATCATGATCTCAATACATTGCATGTGCGTCCCATGATAATGCTGCCATTAATAGCTGAAGATTCATTCATCAAAGTGTTTGTTCTCCTTGGGGAACCATGAGGGCTGTTTATAAGTATCACTCCATATCAGGAAAAGCATAAAATCGAGGCCACATATTTTCTATTTTAGACCTTGAGTATGGCATCTGCAGTCAAAAGAAAAATTACGTTTCAAACATCACAGAACTGCCTTCATGTCGGAGGTTTAATTAATTTTTCACAACAATTGAGTATTTTTGTAATCAAATATTTGAATAAGGTTCGGAGATGAAGGACAAACAAACCATGAGTCAACTTAAGCCATCTGAACTTACATTATTTTGCAATGGGCAGTTATTAACAGATCCCAGGGTCTATTCATTGGCTAGGAACATTTTTCAGATTTATTTTAAATCTCCATGAAAGGACACATGCAGAATAATAATAATAATAATAATAATAATAATAATAATTATAATACATGTCATTTATATAGCACTTCTCCTAGTGCTCAAAGCGCTTGAAGAACTTTTTAAATAAATGCATAGTTTAGCACTAGAAGTTCATGGATTTACAAAGATGTATTAATTCCTTTTAACGACTAACTTTTAAAATACGTATAATGTTCAAAGATTCAATAGCAGCAAAAATCGAGCGATGATTGAATTCAGTTCAACCTAATTTAATTTCTGCTATATCTCCGGGTCACTGGACACTAAGTGTTCCCCATAGAATGGATGGTTAGACTTGAAGGACTGACATAGAAGTCTGACCATGGTTATCGCAGCCTTTCTGACATGACACAATGAGAAACAAGCACCCACGGAGATCAGAGACCAGAGGCGACTGATGATGTGGCTTTCCATCTGCTCGTCTCTGAGAAACATCCGAGCCCTTTTTCAAAAGAGGGTCCACTCCTAGCTTCCTATCTCATATCCTCTTTGTTTATTCGCCCTTACCCTGGAGGCCAGTTTAAATGTCATGTACGGGACAGCATGATGAGGTCTGGTTGGGGGTCACTATCATCGCCCGGAGAAAGTACTGTGATATCTCCTGCTTGAGAAACGAGAGTCGAAAGCGAGTGACCAAAAAGACTGCAGCACTGGATGGCAAACCAGATGGATAGTGCGAAGATGTAGAAATGTAAAAACAGTTGTGATGCAGGACATAGAAGGAGAGTTTATAAGGTGTGACAGGTAATGTCATCATGTTCAAATCAAAGTGGTTTCAAATCTAAAACATAAATAAATAAATAACTTCAAAAGCTTTTATGGACTTCAACCTTTTATTTATTTTGACAAAATATGAATGTCAGCCTCTTTCTGCTTTTTATACTTGAACATCAAAATAGAGAGCAGTTATAATAAAATGCACTGTTTCAAATGGTGGGCATTATGGCAAGTTTCAAGGTAGGCAGAATAAAGAGCCTCTGGTCAAAAACATTGAGAATAAAAAAACATTTTAAGAATTGTTTTGAGTGGTAAAAAATACAGAAGTGCATAAAAAGGGTGTTTGCAGAGTCAACATAAAATACATTTCGTTTTTTGAATAGAACAACATTTCATGATAATAAAGTGTGGCATATAGAGTGGATCAGTTGAAAGGTTCCAATTATCTTTAATTGTAGAGCTCTGGATCTTTTCCAACACTAAGGCTGCATCTACACGGAGACGAAAATGAAAACTAACCGAATTCGATATCAAAAAAGTCTTCCGTCCACACGGTATCAGCTCAAGAAAAACGTGTCCGTCCCAGAGTCCTGCACGGGTCTGATTTTCAAGACCCGCTCCCGCCCCGCACCCGCGACGTGCAATACCGAACCCGCCCCGCTACCCGCACATATTGCCAATTAGTTCCGCAACCCGACCCGACCTGCCGGACCAAGATCCGAAACCCGACCCGAACATATATATAAGCAGTGAAAACGTGCAATTATTAACACACGCAGTTGCATATTTGCCTCAAAAAGCCTGGGATGTTGGTTATTTTCTCCATCTAGGATGACACCAAAAGCCTCCCAGATGTTGGATTTCGCTCTTGAGGAAGAGTTATTGAAAATGCTGTATTCTCCGCTAGAGAGCTTCACCTCAGCCATTCAGAATGTGGCGCGCTCAGCAGCAGATAGATGCGCTGCAGAGGTTATGATTATGCTCGGTCCCGCGGGGGAGAGGTCTGAGGATTTAAACATTAAACTAAATTATTATTGTTTAAATATATTTATTATGCAACACCCGCAACCCGACCCGCATCATCTTTGTTTTACCCAGAACCGAACCCGGAAAAAAGCGTTTGAAAAAATACCACCCGCAAATCACCTTTTTTGCGGGTCACCCGTCAGGTACCCGCGGATACCCGACCCGATGCAGGACTCTGGTCCGTCCACACGAGACCGGTCGACCCACTGGAGACGCTGTAGTACATATGCCGGGCCTGTAAGTGGCGCTGTACTTCAGCTACAAAACACACCAAAAGCAGCGAAGAAGACCCCGGAGCATGGTTGCCATGGTTGCACTTCTGTTTATTCTCCGCAGTGGATTTAGCAACATGTGGTTCATGTAGTTCTCCATGTCCACTTGTTGCTGATGGTTGTGGTAGAGGAGCTGTAGATTTTGCACTAACATCTGTAGCATGGGCAGTAGCAGCAGCAGAGGTGGGGAGAAGCGGGGCTTTGGGTTCATCGTTATCAGGAAATTATCGTATAGGACGTACACACGGAGCCGTTAGGCCCCCCAGAGTGTTTCTTCCGCAGATCTACCCACCTTGGGACCTGTTACCGTTCGAGGGCTCTGTTTCCGCGGTTCCGTTGCGGCCTCGTGAGGACGAACTGTAGCGGATACAACCCGCTTCGTGTCCGTGTGGACGGGGCCTAAGTTAACTGTTTTTGAAGAAAATATTAACGTTTCTGATAATAAAAAAGGCTGGCAGAAGAAAAAATCCCAAAAACGATGTTGTATTTCAGGAAATAATACCATCTGGTGTCAGCTAATGTTTGCCCTATATTATGCTGCCAAAAGCAACAACAAAAAAACTGACTGATGGTCAAAAACTGAACCACTGAAAAAAAGAATACAACTGTGCTGTTAATGTCTATTATGGCTGAAGGCGAAGTCAATACAGTGATAAAGTACAGAATCCCTGCTGTACTATCCTACAAATTGTTGAGAACATACTCTAATGATGGAGGCAGTAGCTCATTCTGTATGGGACTTTGTGAACTGGTACTTTGAGAGGTGCCAGTTCACCTCCTGGGCACTACCGAGTTGCCCTTAAGCAAAGTACTGCCCCTCACACTGCTCACAGGCGCTGTATATATAATTACTGCCAACTACTGATAGTAGGCTGGGTGAATATAGAATTTAGATGTTTCTAAATGTATGTGCAGTGGTTTCCATGGTCTCAGATCTGCATACACTGCCAACGTCAAGAGCAACTTGTAATTGTTGTAATGAAGTGTAGGTAAAATAAAAAGTTAACAATTAAAGAAGACATATTATTTTCATTTCCAGGTTCATATATTGTGCTTCTAATGTGATACGTTCACATGCTTTTATTTTAAAAAAGTGCTTTATTTGACTCATGCTGCTCTGATTGGCTGGCTCTGTTGTGAATGGTCAACCGCTTAGAGATGTCCCGCCCCTGAGCCCATCATGCACAATGGATTGGAGCGCTAGCCAATTGGAGCGCAAGTGTTACATAGTGATGGCATTATGTTACAGAAGAAAACAAAGGAGCTCAATCAAGCCATTTCAGAGCATAATAGATTACAATAAAAAGCTTCCATCACCAAAACGAAAGTCATGAAATACAGAAGACTTTAAAAGACTCTAAGTTTTAGTTCATTCTATTTGATACGATCAATTACAATGCAGGTGAACTGGATTACCTTAATACACCAAAAGGCATTGAAGAAGCATTGTGGGTTTAAATGGAAAGACGTACAAAGTCAAGAACCAGTAAGGTTTGACCTTTAAGGAGCCCTAGGATGAGGAGGCATAATCTTTCTTAACACTAAAGCAGTCTGCTGGAATGTCAGTGAGTGTGTGGAGACAGATAGCTGCCGGTTTCCACCAAAGATGAGGAGAAAACGGCAGGAGAGGATAGCTCCGTCCAATCTGCCTTGCCCTTAAGACCTCGTCAGTCCCTGCTGAAGAATTTAGCCATTATCAAAGGTGAGGGGTCTGCTGAGAGAGGTCTTAAATGAGCGACAGGGAGGAGAGATTGGGGATTGGGTGGCCAATATTTGGAGCAGCAGGGAAATAAAACGCTGGCAGAACAGCCACGCCCAGATAATCTTATTCCAATAATTGGATTTGCTGCAGAGTTCTTAGTGATGTTTGAGGCTGGATACAACAAGTAGGGAGTAGACAAAAATCAGTAAGAACCGATCCTGAGCCAGTGTAAGCTAATTATTATCACTGAGTAAGACAGCGCTTTTGACACCTCACGCTTCTTGAAAGATGGGAGATATTTTTTCTTTGCAATTATCGACTTTGCTTCGCTATTCTTTGTCATGAATGTGGTTTGATTTTAAGCTACCATGTTTGACAACTGCTCGAAAACACACCGGATTCAATACTATTTACAAGAAATTCCTGCCTGTAACTCATCCATAACAGTGCTTCTCTTTGTCATGTACAGGTCTTATTCCTCAAGGACTGATGCCTCGTTTATTACGCACTGTTACTATATTTCTCTAACTCCCCTGCCAGTTTTGTAGAGTACATACCAAGCTGCTTGTCTCAGTAGTCAATATAAAAGTGAGCAGAAAGAAAACAATGGTGAAGGCTCCCTTGTAAGCATCTTCCGAATAGAAAATATTCCACTCCCTGCTGGCTTTACAATTGACTGATTCTGTTAAACTGAGTTTTCTTTGCTTGTTGGGAGTTTTGATCTAATCTTGACAATTCATGTTCTTTTCAGAAATTGAAGAATGTAATGGACTGAATACCGGAACTCCTTTGTTTTACTTGTCATGTCCTTGAATTTGTTTTAAATGAATTGCTGGCTGCAGTTCTTTTACACAGATACTGTATAACCACTTGAGTACTTCTTGCATAATAGGACTATTGCAGTGTGTCATACAAACAAGAAAATCATCTTTATTCTTCATCAGCAGGGGTTCATTACTTTGTTTTATTTCTTGTTAACTACTTCTCTACTATAAAATGTGGCCAACTTCAAATTGCAGAACCATAAAAATGTGTAGGATTTGAAAAACCTCTGACACTGGTTCCCACCAGTGGTATCACAAACACACAGCGAGAGAGCAGTGCATGCTGTTCCTCCGATACTCTCCCATGGCATCAAGCCGGGGACACTGGGGCGGATTGGCTGAAAGCAACACAGAGACTGCACCATAACAAATTTGTTCAAACGTTTTTTTTACACAAAGCAAATAATAATAATTTCAGCTAGAAATAATAGACTATACATATTTATAGCGAGGGAAAAAAGGTCTCACAAAATTGCACATACTCATCTTAAGTGGTGGCACGACTGTGTTTGTGTGTGAGTGTGTGTGTGTGTGTGTGTGTGTGTGTGTGTGTGTGTGTGTGTGTGTGTGTGTGTGTGAGTGTGTAACTGAAAATCCTATAATTATTTGTTTTCTTTACTTACAGTGAATAATACACAAGTGCATGATTTCAAGTAGAAATAATAGTCTCTTTATTGATTGAAGTAAGGAAAAAAGTCTCTACTTGTCACCGGCACAGTTTCATCTATAAACCAACAACATCCAATAGCTAACACACACACACACACACACACACACACACACACACACACACACACACACACACACACACACACACACACACACACACACACACACACACACACACACACACACTCTGATGGTCACACCTGAAGAACAAACACCAGGCTGACTCAGGAGCTGCAGAGAAGCAAAACTAAATACAGAAACTCTCTGCTGTCGTCATACGGAGGTTACTGTAAAACATTACATTGTCTGACCTGAGGGCAAACAGGAAGAGGCTTTACTTCAACAAACATGTTCTCTCTTTGCTAAAGCCAAAGGATCAAAGTTAAAAGAACCTCAAACTCAAGACAGTTTTTTTCTGATCACGATGCTGTTAAACTTTATTTGCATAAAAGTATGTAATTAATTAGGGGAAAAAACGAATTATAAGTAGAAATACACAATGCAGACAAATTGCCCCCTACCATAAAAATGGTCCTACTATTATTATTTCAATGAAAAATGTCAATCATTAACACTTTGGAAGCTTGAACCCTGAGATGTTTTTACTTTCAGGGTAAAACAACGTCAATGTACAAAATTGTTTATTTTGTATTTATTCATTGATTAATTGTCAGGTTAGGTGGTTTAATTTATTATAAAAACATCATATTTAGACGGTGTGCTTTGATGCTAAATCGTAGAAGTAAACTATATGTTATGTTTGGTCTACATGGCTGCAATAACTACAATACCCATGAGCCTCAGTGGTAGTGGCAGAAATAGAAAAACATGTATTACCCATCCAGTTCTCATCTGTCTTATTCAACGAAAATAGTGCTAAAATCCCTAACCATTTAATATATATTGCAAGATATGTTTCTGTCAAAAGTGCTTTCCTGAATGTTTTACAATTGAGGTTTAAATACTAAGCGTTGAATGTCTGGCACTATTTCATGAAATCATCCCCCAATAAAAGAAAAAAGTCAAACAAAAATCAAGCCATTAACTCAAACAAAGTCCTCAATAGTTGATGGTGGGATTCATTGGATCTGCAATTGCACACAAAGATCAGGTTTTACAGAATTAATAGAAATGTAAAACAAAAAAAAGCTGTGCAGTGTCAATCTGATTTACAATCTGAATGTCAACGCTGTTAATTACATTACATTACATTGCATTTAGCTGACGCTTTTATCCAAAGCGACATACAATAAGTACATTCGACCAGGAAGATACAACCTTGAAGAAAACAGAATCATATAAGTACATCAGGTTTCATAGAGCCAAAACATTTCAAGTGCTACTCAACTGGCTTTAGATAAGCCAGTCCTTTATTAGTATATAATGAAGCTCAAACTATTCAGTACAGCTGTAACTATCCGCCATTTCATCTGAGTTGGAAATTCCAAGCAACATCCATAACATGTCCAACACTCCCATAATGCAGTGCATCGTATTTTCTAGATTTAAAAATGTCTGTGTGAAATCTCACTTCAGTGCTTACTTTAGAGCCAACAACTGACAGTCTATGATACATGGAGTAATGAAGGGTTGTCATAAAGGACCTTTTTCAGTCTCAAATGGCTGTGTTTATTATCGTGGGAGAGAGTTGCAATCCATAGCACATTTTTACTCTTAGGCAAATGTCTTCATTTTCATGTGTAGCCATAGTGATACATCCACTGGAGTACATGAACGTCTGAACATAATGTGACTCCAATCTATCAAATCTAATCCATCTAATAATTAAAATTACACTCTTCATTCCTGCAAAACATTGTCAGGTAAAAAGGGAGTTTTTGGTTGTTGTTGTATTTCTTCAGTAGCCTCAACGGGCACAGCAAAGTACAATAAAAAAGAATCACATCTTTAGTTGTGTGTGTGATGAAGGAGGGGCAGTGTATGTCTGTGAGTGTGTGTGTGTCTGTGTGTTTGTGTGTACTGTAGGAGTGGTGCAGTTTCCTATCAGCTCCATTAAAATAGTTTCAATCTGAAGCAAACAAACAACTGCAGCTACCTGCTGTAACACACACACACACTCACACACACACACACACACACACACACACACACACACACACACACACGTAAATCAGCCCCACACCTACACAGGTGATGGCACGGCTTTGCTCACTAAATCCTAGTAAAGATATGGGCTGCTAATCAGTGTGTGTGTGTGTGTGTGTGTGTGTTCCATCAGATCAGCAGTTAATATTGTCCCTGGTGGGTGGATGCTCCTGCTGTGCTGCCGTATCTCACACCAGCTGGATTCAGGCTATACTACTGCTGCCGCTCGAACCATAACGATCCGTAGGGGGAAGGAGGAGGGGAGGGGGGGTGATCTATGGTCCAGTCCTCAGCACTCCGTTTTAGGAAACTTCTCTAATTTACCTTTCCACCAGTCCTCCTCCTCCTCCTCCAGTTGTTGTTGTTGAATAATTCCCCTCGGAGAGAGAGGGGAGATCGAGCGCGAGCAATAGGGGGAGAGCGAGCGTGATTCACGGGTCATGACAGCGCCTGTCATTCCTGTCATATTTCATAGCCTTTGCAGGTGAACTCCACACTGCACAACACGCAGAGGCCGGAGAGCGAGCTAAAGGTCCCACAAGGTTTTTGTTTCAACAGACAACCTCCTCAGGTGCTGCTAATTAATCCTGATTATTCGGCCTGATGAAGACAGGGTAAATAATGATACTGTAACATCCTCTAAGGACTCCATTCGCCTTTGTAACACAGTAGAGAAAAGAACACAGACCAATATTCTGTTTTCAGATATCTACTGACTACTGGATAAGTCATTGAGCCAACACATTTTTGGTGTTAGTGATTTCAATAGGAAATGGGACCGGCGGTGGATTCTGGGGGCCATCTTTGGAGGATAGTGTCTATCACCTTTCCCTGGTCATCTGTCAGCTGTTTTGAACAAAGTATGCACACAATATAAATGGCCCTATACAAAGAGAAGCTCTAGGCAGAAACAGAGGAGCGTTATTTAAAAAATAAATCAAGTTAGTTCATTACATCTGTACTTATAAGTTAAGAGAAGACTGGAACGATCACAGTTACTTACGTCGTGACCGCTCTGTTGTTAGGAGTAAGTGCCGACACATGTCTGCAATTTATAAATATTAAGAAGCCCATGTCAAGTTTACAAACAGGACCTTCAAATCTACAGGTTTAATGATGACTATACTGTAGGTCACACCTATAGTATGCCAAAACATGGATGTGTGTCTCAATGCTGGCTAGTGTGAATGTTACATATCGAATAATAGGAATTTTGCCACACATTACCGGATGTATTTTGCTTCTATGGGGCCTGTAATTGACATTTATGGTGGCATGTACATAACTTAGGAGTGAGGATGAGTAAAATGTTGTTTACATTCATCCTAATGCAATGTTAATACACATTTCATCAGCTTGATTTAAATGCATGTCTCCTAATCAGTTTCGAATCAAGCACCTCAGCATCTCTAAATGTGAAATGAAATGTCATGCTAACCAATCATGACAGTCAGAGAATGATGGCATTTAGTGTAAATAATGTCAATGTGAGTTCATTTAAATAAACCAGAAGCCAAAGACACATAGGTGGACTGAGATAATTTATTCATCACAAGACACAGCAAACTAATCCTGCAGCTGACATTTATGGCATTCCGTTATCCAAGCACAGACATCCCAAAGGATGTGCTAAACGGCCATCCAACACTTAGGCACACACCTACTGTCATTTCTGACTCCGGTTTGTACCAATGACATTGAAGAATGCCCAGGCCCCACCCAAAAAGGGCATTAAGATTTGTGTCCATGTCGATTCATTCTGTTAAAACTATTGTGCATTTGTATATTCAAGGCTATGCTAATGTTATTAGCTTTATGCTACTTGTAGGTAGGGCTGCTCAATTAATCGTATTTTAATCGCGATTACGATTATGTCTTGCAACGATTACGAAAACAACGTAATTGAAATAAAATGATTATTTTTTTATTATTACTATATATATTTTTTTTTTTTGGTTTTTCAGTTGAATTATACTTAAAGTTCAGGGTAATCAACTCTTAAAAACATACTGTTCAAATTTTTTTTCTCCAATAAATGGATGCTTACAAAGTCAATGAATAATCGCATTAATAATCGCAATTACAATTATTGACCCAAATAATCGAGATTATGATTTTTGCCATAATCGAGCAGCCCTACTTTTAGGACTACATTCCATTGATGGCTGCATATTGTTCCTGAGCATTGTCCACAAGTCAACATTTATAAAAAATAAATAAAAATAGATGTATTTATTTCTAAAATTCAAAACACAAAAGATTGTCTGCCTTACAACCTTTTTCAATAAAAGCTTTGAATACTTAATTGGTCAAAGCCTTAATTAGATTACAACATTGTTTTTTTTTCTTATTTGGAGCTAATGATGGGCAGGGGGAAATCTGAGTCAAGCATTGAGTGATATTCAGCGGAGAGGCCTTGAGCCGCTTTGAGCAAAAGGAAAACACATCCGTAAGAGAGAAGCGGAAATTCTTAGCGCCCCACTTCTCTCAAATGCCCTGTCTAGAGGTAAAGGATTTTGGCATAGAGAAACCAATCAAATTGTCTCCAAGGAGCTAAACCTGCCAATCGCAGAGTCCAGACAGGCTGAAGCAAACACTCTAGTAACTGACCCAGATCTGATAAACTGGCCAGAGTGGGAAACTTGCCTGTGAGAAAAAAAAGACTAAATCCTAGCACTTATAGCCTGCTGCTTTTTTAACTCCATGACATGATTTTGCAGGTTGTGAGTGCAGTTTGTGGGCTTGATTTTTTAAATGTCTTTAAGAAGTTACTATAATAGCTTTAAAATGTCACTCTAATTTTCCCTGAATATCCTCATAATTAATGTGCGATAACGGCACTAAAGGCTTTAATACAAAGCTGGTGAGTGAGATGGTGGCAGAATCTAAAGCCCCTTGCTTGGCATTCCTCACAATCACCTCCATCACTCTGCCCCTCCTCTCCAATCCTGCTCTCAGTTGATGGAGGGTTTCTCTCTCCTCTGCAACCTCAATGGATGTCGCCTGCCTGTTTCTAATTCAGCTCAGGAGTAAAGCTGTGGTTCAGTATTTTAGTGTGCCTTTCAGAAACAGATGTCGGCTTCTAACACAGGTATTCCCTGAGGTGGAGCTCAAAATCACATTCCTAAAATATGGAGTTAGCAAACGAACAGCTTCACAGATGGACTACATCAGCATTTATTCTCAATAAAGACCCATCAGTCCCACAGCTGTATCGTGGAATTTAGGTGGCGACGTGCTCGGGTGCAGAGGGGATTATTTTTCTCGGCAGCCAGATGGATAATAGCTATAGGACAAGAATCAGTGTGAAGCTGTCGATCTGTTCGTACTGAAGGCATCCATGAATGTGTTGTGTAAACATGAGCCCCTCACTTGCCCCTTTCACTCCAACGCGGTTCGCTCGAGCTTGAAAAGCACCGGTTTTTCCTGTTCACATCGCAGCGGAGCCGCCTCTAAGCTCCGGAATCCGGTTCGTTTCAAGCACCAAAAAGTTGTCGGTCTAGAAAGCAAGCACCGCATAACGTCACGCTTACGTCGGATCTGGGCTGTGTCCAAATAACACGCGACATCCGCCTTTCCACCAGCTTCAACATGATCTGTGGAAATAACCTTGAGAATCAGTTTTAATGTTATACCATAGTAATTAATGCTGCATAGCTGGGTATTTTGAGCTTGGCGCATGCAGAGGCTAACAACAGCTAGCTCTAACGCCATCGAATAGGACGTATATTTACCTTCTTTCTCCTTCCGAATCATCGTTGAAGTTGATGATGATTGTAAAGAACTTTTGAATGTAGCATGTCAACTGTAAAGTTGGTTGTAAAGTTGTCCCATTTCTTCCATTTCGTTTCGACAGAGCAAAACGAGTAGCGTTTCAATACAATCGGCCATTGTTGTTGTTGTCGATGTGAGGGGGTTCCGCGCGGTTTGGCTTTATGAAGCAGGCACGCAAACGGTTACGTCATGACGCAAACAATGACGAAATGACGCAGCACCAGTCGGGCTCTGAGCGATGTGAACAGAACGGGAGCTGAACCGAAGAACCGGTTCCGAACCAGAAAAGCTCTAGCACGGAGCTAGAACGGGAAAAGCCTTGGTGTGAAAGGGGCAACTGTGGCACACTATTAAGACCTCAGTGGCTTTTCCATTTTAGGGTTGAGTTCCATTATAAATGTTTGGTTTCAGAACATTCGGATGAAGGCTTTGGATTTAAAGTGGCCTTATTATGCTTTGTGGGGTTTCACTTCCCTGTAGTGTGTTATATAGGTTTTTTTGTATGTAAATGTTCTGCAAAGGTTAAAATCCCAAAGTTCCCTCCAGAGGGAGTTTCTGTCACGTCTAATCCCTCTGACATCACAATGTAACACCATTGGTAGTGCTCCAACACATATGCTAAGGGTGGGACATTGCCAACACATCTCTAAGCGGTTGACCAATCACAACAGAGCCGGCCAACTAACCAATCAGAGCAGAGTGGGCTATGTTTCAGACCAAGGGTGAAAAGAGCAGTACAGGCAGTGTGAGAAAAATAAAACACCTTTTGAACATTAAAGCATGTCAATATTTCATAGTAAATAAACAGAAAACTATTATGAAAGCTTAAAATGGACATCACATGTCAGATTAACTGGGAATCCCCATCAGACGCAAGACATGAGCTGTGCGTTAGCTCTACTGAAGCGCAATCCATTCATACCCACTGACTCTCACCTCCATTANAAAGAAAACACAATACTGCCATGTTACTGTAATAACTTGGCAGTCTTACGGCCCGTCCACACTACAGCTTCGACAGCTTCAAAAACGGTTTCCAACGCGTCTACGCGTTGGAAACCGTTTTTGAAGCTGTCGAAGCTGTAGTGTGGACGGGCCGTAAGACTGCCAAGTTATTACAGTAACATGGCAGTATTGTGTTTTCTTTTAGAGTTCAGGAATGGTACAGATATCGGGAATTGGATATTGGAGTTAGTCTGTTGATCAATCAGAGGGTCAGTGGTTTAATCCCAGCCCCTGCAGTAAAATTGTTGAAGTGTCCTTGGGCAAATACCCCCCCCCCTCCCTTAAATTGCTGCAATAGTAATGTATTCAATATTTCAGTGCATGTACAGTATGTCACTGTGAATACTGTCTAATTGTAATGATGACAAAAAACCAATGCAAACTAATTTGGATGCAAACTCCTTTCCCAAACACTTGGTAATCTCCCAATCTGCCCCAACCAATGACCAGGTGTGTCGCGCTTCAATATAGCACGAAGTATATAAACATAAATTATTGTAGACATTTAAAAAGAAATCACTCTTAGTTACTTATTTCCTGATGAATGAAGCTGACTCTATATTTAGTAATGCTCTTTTCAAACGAGTCCACTCAGAGGACTCAGTCAGTACAAAAAAAACACCCAGTCAATATCATTTAATTCAGTCCCCTGAATCGTACCTGTTCAATAAGTAATTTCCCTCTTTGACACATACCCATTTTAAGAGCCGAGGAAGAATATCTGAATGTCAGAGCGAGGTAATAAAGGAGGGAAGCAAGCTTGTGTTTAAGGTTGACTTAACCTGATCTTGTGCGTGTGCACTCTGTAAAATATGAACATCACTTTTAAATCCTTTTGACATTGTAAATTAAAATGCAAACAACCATAACATATAAAATAGTCTGTGTGTGTGGTATTTCCTCACAATATAGTCACAAACTATACAAGCGATGTCTGGCTGTCTGTCTTTGACACTGCAACCTGTCTCTCTTTGTCTCTTTGTCAGGCTAAACACTTGTCTGTCTGTATGTGATAGACACAGGCATCTGCCACTTCAAAATACTAACAGAATCAAAGTGAGTAAAGGAAACAACCCCCTCAGCATTTGTACTGCATTTCTCCCTCCTTCTTTTTGAGCCCATGACTCTTACCCTCATGACTTTGCACGTTTTTTGTACTCAAGCAAATAGAACCAGTATAATATGCTTAAAGACTTTGACAGCGATGCAATCTTCAATGGCACAGACTCCACGATGCATTAGACTCACCTTTGCGGTCCTTCAGAGGCAGTCTCAAAGAAGGCCAGCGTGACATCCGTGGGAACACTGGCAACTATCAGGAAAAGAGATTGGATCAATAAGAAGGTAAATCAGTGGCTTTTAGCCCCAAAGCAAGACAATGGAAAGCAAGTTCAAATCCCCTCACTGAGAGGATTAGAACACTCTTCGCCCATCACAGCATGACCAACAAGCACCTAACCGACGAGACCAAGATGGCAGCTTAGCTGGGAGGCTCCCGACAACCACACATCATTTAATACAAAATCCCTACCTGCACGGCAAAATATTTTAACACAATATCAGCTTTGATATGTCAAACCCTCCTGCGACCAAGGCTTGCGATATTTTCACTCGAGGACGAAGTCGGTCGATTAAAACAGCCCCGCCAAGTCCACGGAGCGACTCAGAAGATAGCAACATGGCTAACATAGCTGACGTTTTGAGCGAGTTGAAATCACTACGGGCGGACTTCGGAACAAAGTTGGACAACATCGACACACGTCTGACTGTCGTGGCAACCTCAATGGCTGCATTGGAGAGTAAAGTAACAGAATGAGACAATGTCTGTACCACCTAGTATTGTTTGGTCACCATTTCCACAGCCCCACCTAAAATATTTTCCACCAGCTACCACTGGCTGCAGATATTCACTATCTGAGACTTTTATAAATCAGTATACAAATCAGAATACACAGAAAACAGGGAAGCTCAGAGCAATTTCCTTGATAGGCTACAGTTTCATACTCTGTCAGATGATGAAAAAGCAAAACTAGATAGTCAATTGACAATAGCCGACCTTTGTGAAGCTATAGGGAATATCAACAGCGGACGATTGGATAAATATCTCCCTCAATTATTTGTTGATGATCAACAAGGATTTTTGCAAAAACAACAGGGATTTCACAACATCAGAAGAGTTTTAAATATACTACATGAGAAACATAACGCGAAGGACACAGCAATGCTTTCAGTAGATGCATGTCAAGCAATTGATAGGATTGAATGGACTTATCTTTTTGAAGTACTTCCAAGATTCGGGTTTGGTGAAACCCTTCTGAAATGGATTCAACTGCTATACACAAACCCAACCGTTGAGATCCTAACTAACAACACTATCTCTGCACCCTTTAATTTAGAGAGATCTACCCGACAGGGTTGCCCTCTGTCTCCACTGCTATTTACATTAGCAATCGAATCTTTAGCTATGGCTGTTAGAGCACATACAGAATTATCAGGCATTACTCTTGGGGGAATAGAACATCGCATTTCTTTATACGCAGATGATATAATATTTTTCGTGACAAATATAAAACATAGTATTCCCAATTTAATGAGAGTAATAAAATAATTTGGTGAATTTTCTGGATACAAAATTAATAACTCTAAATCAGTGTTGATGTTTCTGAATGACAAAGAGAGACACAGTCCCATAGTAGATACTCCATTTATGACAACAACTGACGGTTTCAGATGTGTGGGTGTTAAAATCACTCCGGAACTCAGAGACATAGTTTCAGCTAATTATGATCCCCTGGTAGACGGAGTGACTGAAAAACTAAGCCGCTGGTCCAACTTGCCTATATCTATGATCGGACGAATAAATATCATTCCATCCTACCTCAATGTTTATATTTTTTCAAACGCTCCATGCCCTACCAAATATGTTCTACCGAAAGGCTTAAACAAATGTTTAGTCCCAATCTCGAACAGCAGAAAAGCCGACTCCGTCGTAAACTTATCTAATACATACATTGAAGGGGGGGTTCTTTCAATTCCCTCATTTCTTAAATGTATTATATGGCTGCCCAACTAAACTCAGCCTCTTCTTATTTTTGTACAAACAACACCCCGACTTGGGTAACATAGAGCAGACATAACTCCATATCCAGATCTGACATTACAAATTATCTTTATTTTCCCCTTTTTTCCCCCCAAGGATATAAGGACATTGAAGAAATTACACAAAAAAACTTTCTAAAGAATACGATCTCAGTTTTGTATGCTGCAACACAAACATGTAGGCGACACACCTACGCTGTCCAAATTTCTCCCCTGTTTGGGGCAATGAGCAGGTTACCACCCTGGGGAAAAGAGATGGAGGATAATTCATGGAATAACAAAAGGCATTCAGAAAATTATGGATTTCTAAATAACAGACCAAGGTTTTGCTTTCTTTTGATCAGCTGGATGGAGATACAAATCCCTAAAAAAGCACTTTTTAAATATTTTTACAGTAATCACATGTCATCAAACATAAACAGATAATGTCTTACCACCTTATGAAGCTGGGGAAATACCAACTTGCCAAATTGGAAGGGAAAGGGGCTAGTATCTAAATTCTACAACCACGATGGTTTGCTTTGACACTGGAATTCAGCATTAGATAATTAAGGGAAAACCGATATAGATGAGGATATTGATGAAGAAGATTGGAAAGGCTGCTTGCCTAAGAAGCACAAGCCAGCAATAATACTAGGTTCCCAATTAACTTCAGTACAAATGGTTAATGAGAATGTACATAACTCCTGTCAAACTCCATCATATGTCTGCAATATTCCAGATGTTCTGCTCTAAGTGTTGGATGAGAAAGGAATCTTATTTTCATTGTCTTTCGCTTTTATGTTGAGAAAATGTGCGGATGCCCCCCCCATCACTTGAGGATTTGGTTGATAGGAACTTTCGAAGTGGTGGTCTAGAAAGACTGGACTTAACGCTAAGGGCAAGCGAAGGACTTTGGTTCAGCTCTGGAGCCATACATGCACATTATTGAGGGGACGGGAATTGTGGCTTGCCTCTGGAAAAGAAAACTGGAAAATTATTTCTGTTTATATTTTTTTATTTGTAGGCCTATGCTTTAAATACTGGATGCATCACTGAGGATTTGGTTGAAGGAACTTTCTGGAAGTGTTGGTCTAGAAAGACTGACTTAAATCGCTAAGGGTAAGCGGAATCATTATGAGGGACGGGAATGTGGACTGCCTCTGAAAAGAAACTGTGAAATTATTTCTGTTTTATTTATTTTATTTGTAGGCCTATGCTTTTAATACTGGTGCAATGTGAGGATGTGTGTGTATGTGTTTGTGATGTACTTTGTTGTTCAATTAGAAAATACCAATAAACATATTGTGAAAAAAACAAGCACCTAACCTAGACGACAAAAAGGTAATTTGTGGATGTATTCTCCTAGACAAACCCATAAGTGCTTGATGACATGAGCTAACCCAAAAGGCCCGGACACACCAACCCAATTTTGTCCGTCGATAGATGTCTGGCCGTCGATGAGCGTCCTGTCGCCCCTACTCAGATTGGTGTGTCCCGCACCGTCATGTCTTTTTGACCGTGCCGAAAACTTCCGCCGCCGATTTCGACTAAAGGCCGTCGGCCAAAGAAATCACTCTGATTGGCTGTTCAGCTTAGCGAATCAGTGCATGTGAAGCGAAACGGAAGTGAGGGACACAAACAAACGATTAAGAAGGCAAAAAAAAAGAAATAAAAAAAAGAAGGCAAATCTGAGATTTAATTTAACCACACACGCATGCGCAGTTCGTACGTGCTTTGGCCGTCGGCTGAAGTCTTTGCGGTGTGTTCCAGTGCGACTGTTGGCCAAGACGCAGGAGATGTGAGGCAACAGTCGTGTTCCGTCGGGACGTGTTTTTTGGTGTCAGTTTGGTGTGTAGGCCCCTTAACTCTAACCCTAACCCTGACCATCTGACCTGCTGCCTCAATTGATTGTTTGAACTGAATCCATGTCATAGTTTACATTAAAACTAACAGGAATTTCATTTGTCTACTGTTGCTGATAATGGAAACACAAAGTTCATGTTATTCACAGTAAATGTTGCGTGGTACCGTCCAACACCAACCCTTTGTGAAGAGGGCCATGCAAACCAAGGGCACTGCACCTCATTCTGCAGCGGGCAGAGGACAAGTGCTTCTTGAATTCAAACACATTTGTTGAATCTATTCAGCAGATAAGTGTCAACAACAGTACTTTCATTTGGACATAGATGAAGTAGGCTGTTGTTAGGATAACCTATAAAAAAGTACACTATTTGATTTAGCTAAATAACTGTTTATAAGTATAGCTCTATTAGCCCGTCTTAAAAATATATTAAAGAAATAGAATAAACAAACGTGGTTAATGGAAGGGTAAGAGTAGTATTGGTTAAAGGGATCAAACGTTGACTATTGGTGATAGATTAATGCAAACAATTCAAAGTAAAAATGTGTTGTACTTCATCCTACACAGCTTGACCCGTAGAATAGCAACGATACTTTCTGTGTTGCCAATAAGAGCAAACCAGCTTCTATAAGGTGCCATAACTCTCAAAGCTCTGGAGCCTGTGTTTCGTCAGCGTGTAAATAAAACATGGCAATAGAAATTACAATAATTCCCCGTCTTTGACAGAGACTCAAAAAATGAACCTGTGCCTTGTCTTTGATCTCCTCCAGTGAAACAGCCAAAGATGGAGGGATGGAGCCAGCCGCGCTGATGTGTTGTGATGTCACCTCTGTTTGTCTTTTACGCAGCTACGATGTTTAATTTATTGCTTTGAAGGTCAGAAAAAGTGTCAAACAATAATCATTTGTTTCACTTTGTGCTCCATATAACATGACATTGTTTTGCACATTATGGAAGTCATTCATAGTTTAGAGCAAACCTAATTGGGGATTTCATTGAACATTTACGCTTCGAACCCATCTATTAACCAAGCAATTTCTGACTTATATGGAAATGTGTTTCTAGAGAGAGAGCGCAGTCAATGTACTCTTGCGTGATGACACGTCTTGGTTTGGTGACCTTTTTTTGCCCCCGGCGATGCACTCAAGAGACACGTCAGTTTACGCGTACTTGTAAATATAAACAGAAAAACTTGACAAAGGTCAAATTACACCACAGAGCACTTTTTGTTGTTTTCTTTATCTGACTCTCTTTGGGATGGAAAGCTTCTATTAAAGCGGCCCGCCAGAGCGAAAGATATTAAGTTCCCCGTCTCACACCACTTTCATGCACTCTGGCGGTGTTCTGGTGGGCATTGGTGCAGAACTTGCTCAGTGAGGCCATTTGAAACACATCTCCTGGGGAAGCATCTAGGATCCGTGTAATGCATGCCAGTCACACGAGTAGCCTCTCAGATGGTCTCCTCCTAGAGCTTCATTTGCACAAGATAGGCATATGTATTGTTGTACAGTGTATTTGTAGCTCTTCAAAACTGAAAAATGTATTCCTCAAACATGAATCGATATAATTTGTTTATTATTTATACACATTTAGTAACGTCATTTGTCTTGATGACATAACAGTATCATGTTGGTCTTGTCCAATGACATGCCTTGTTGCTTTAAAGCAGTGGTTCTCAACTGGTGGGTCGCGGACCCGTTTCGAGTGGGTCACGGACCCGTTTCGAGTGGGTCACGGATGTGTGAGTGAAGAACAAAAAATAATAATAATAATTGGTTTTTTTTCTTTTTTTTGGGGGGAAAAAGTCAAACTTTTATTTTGAAGGCCCGATTTTCCAACGCTGTGCATGCAGTCGGCGTTGGACTGGAAGTACCGGAGACCATAAACGGTTTTGAAAACTTCTGTCACGGAGTGATCATCTTCTCAATAAAATATCTTTGCTGATGTTTTTTCGAGTCTTCTGGCCAATCAGAATCAAGATTGTTGCCGGAAGTCCCCACGGAGAATAACTTTGAGGTAGAACTATTCTTTATACATCCATGGGTACAACTTCAGATAAAAATGAACACATAATGAAATATGACCCCCGGTTTGATGATTGACAGGTCACAGAACAATGGGAGCTATCTACCCTTATCCACAATTTAAAGTAAGTCACACAGACTATCTCCTCTACTCTTCTCGCAGCAAGATGTCAGAGCAAAGTGAAAAACAAACAATGGCATAAAATATTATTAATATGTCGGGTAGTAATAGATTTATTTATTTTCTTCTCAGAGTGTAGCATAGTTTGATGTTAGTATTTCTAAAAAATCTCTCTTTTCTAAAAATCTCCCCCCAGACCCCCTTGGGTTGGGTTTTCAGCATGTGTGCCTTTTTATATAATTCAGCTTTGATTCCATCATCTCATTAAACCTTTTTTTAAATCATACTTTAACTCTGTGAAGGAATATAAGGGATATATGCACTGTACTTCACTTGTATTAATATTGTATCCTGAAAAGCGTATATATTACAGCACGTTTTTTTGTTGAATAGATTTGAGTGCTTCAAAATGTTGGGTCGCGATGCATTGACCAAGTAAAAAGTGGGTCCCGAGGCCTGACCAGTTGAGAACCACTGCTTTAAAGAATACTTTTACCATATTTCAAATACTACAATTTGGAGTAAAAATGAATGTGGTAATGACAGAATAGATCATTTGTCACTATCAAGTAGCAGTGAAAATATATTTTTATTTTTTACAAAAAAAGGCTATAAACTTCTTTCATGTGATGTTCGCGCTCTATGTGAATACATTTAACAGATTAATCAGAACACACATTGTTGGATTAATCCCTAATGAAATAAAGTGTTTGTTGAGCTGCAATATACCCTATATTGAATAAAACTGCATTTTCTCCCTCACATTTTCATGGCACTTCATTCGGCAATTTATTCAAACAGATAGCAATCAACCAGTCAACTTCTCAAAGCTTTCCTAAGGCACTTAAGTAGAGTTGAAACAATAAGCAGTTTGCTTGAGACACCGATTGCAGGCCCGGACAGGAAAAGGACAGCACAGATTGCAACCTGCATGTACAGATGGTGTCGTGTCAGTGACTCAACTTGTTTCTTGCTCAGTGTGATACATGTTCTCGACAGGCACCAGGGGCAGACATACTAAGCGCAAGGAGCAGGCGGAGCTAAATCAGATTAGGCCTGGCCTGAGCGCCAAATGGCACCTCCAGAGCTGCGGAAGTACCTGTTGTGCAGCTGCAAGTCAGTAGATTTTCTCAGGGGACTACTTCTCCTTCTGCCCATGGACAGTTTTCCCATTAACAAACAATTAAGTGTGCACATGCAGCAGGGAGCTAGGAAATGAATGATCGTAATGAAATCATATTAATATTTGACATTTTCAGAAACCTGAAATTTGTGTGAGACAATCGTCCTTGCATTTCCAAAAACGTAGTTGTTCACTGCCAAGTTTGATTGCATAAGTGAACTCTGGCTCGCTGTCATGACATATTCCAGTGAAAAATGGCAGCTAGGGCCAGTGGGAATCAAACACAGACCACACAAAATAAGCTAAGAGTGTCCAAAACTTCAACAGACAGCATGGGTTTAAAGCACAGAAGCCTCCTTTACACAAGTACCTAGCATAGCATTACAATCCAGCTGTCTTTATATATAACCGACACTATCTCAATTATGTTATGCTAGTGCCAAAACCTATGGTAGTACGGAGGAGGATCCGGACCACATCTTAATTTTGTTTTTGAGAGCTGATGTAGTGAATTATTGTTTTTTGTGAAATCTTAGATTAAAGTCAGAATTCTGAGAAAACAATGTGAATTCTGAGACTTTTTCGAGAAAAAAAAGTTTTACTTTTATCTCAGTATTCTGACCGTTTATTCAGATATATCAGTGTGCACCTCCATAAGCTCTTACCACTGAATTAGTTAGAGATGAGCACTTCTGCAGGACACTGACAATAAAGTTATCTGAGCTGACAGTGCAAGACCAAGTCAGCAGATCTACTAAATCAAAAGGCCAGTGTGTGTAGCTTTTCCTGTGTTCCCATGCATGTTAAGACCATGCTGTCCATCTGATAGGGTTGTTACGGTCAAGTCGACTCAATGGCAGGTCGAGTTCTTCATCAACTTAAAGCAGAACAACAATTAGACCGCGTAAATCAAACCGATGGATTTAGTGACATTGTCAAAAAGATGCTGGCAAACAAGCCTTCCAGAGCCAAGAGCCGCTGACATGTCCAATCTGTAAGATGATGTGTGGATGCTTTAAATGTCAGGTCCTGATCTGGGGTGACAGTAGATTCTTCAGAAGCTGTGTCAGGTTATGCAAAAGCAATTGGCAACAGTTTACCAGCTGCTGAAAGAGACATTCTCACTACAGCAGGCAAAATGTGAGACATAAAGTCCAACATTGCTTGATCTTTACCATTTTACAAATCATAACTGAGATGTATAACGCAGTATATTCTTTATGATGTTTCGGTAGTGGCCATTGAGAGCGCCATCAGAATGATTCTGGTGCTGCATTATAAATGACTCATGCTCTTGGCTTTGACTTGATTATGAGTGACTTTATACTTAAGAGATGCAAATTGGGCAACATTACCAGCGAACTTTGTTAAGCTAATGCACTACCTCCTAACTACGATAAATAGGATAAGAATGTGCTTTTTTGGTGACAAGCCAATTTAAAATAGATATATCGACACAAAAAAACTAGGAACAAGCTGAAATGTGTTATTTACTTTTACACTTGTTTTTGCACCTGCAGGTGTGCCGAAATTGTTGAATCAACCTCGAGAGCATTGACCCTCTTAGAACTTACGGATGCTGATAACAGTTCAGTCAATTCTACGACAGCAAACAACAACTCTTAATTAATGACTCCTGTCTGTTCTTTGCTGCACTGCTGAGAAAGGAGGCGTGTGGCGCAGTGGGTTGTGTGTAGGTGTTCGGATCAGGGGGTCACAGGTTCAAACCCCACTGCAGTCAGCATGTTGTTGTGTCCCTGGGCAAGACACTTCACCTCAAATTGCTAACAAGTAACATGCAATATAATGTACAAATGAGTCCTGTTATGGATCCTGGACCAACAACAATGCTAAGAGTAAGTCAAGTTTAGGTTCAACTGTTGATTGCTTAGATGAATCTGTCAAGTTGTTATGGGACTATTAAAGGCATGGCTGATGTTCATCCTCATGCACTTGCAGGACTGGCTGCAGCCGGCTCCAGCCAGCAAAGCAAATTAAGGTTACGGGAAGTCGATGTCAATCAGCCAGGTAGTCCACAGAGGAAAAAATAAAGCTCACACAGGGCTAAAAATGAGTCAATCATGCAAACAAAAAGCCAAAGCAGCAAAGCCACAACACAAGAAAGCAAGAACTAATAAGAAAGGAAATGTCCAGAATTGGTTGAATTGAACCCTTTAATCTTGTTATTGTGGAGTGGTAGCTCAACAGACAACAAAGCCCTGTTCACACATGGCAATAAAGTCAGTACACAAGCCTTCAAAGTCCAAAATAGCAAGTCAAATAAGGTTGCCTGAGAGTTATAAGGATAAGAAACAAATAAACACTATTACAGCTATTAAATGTCCTACTCCTGCTTCTCAATTTGAAATTGTAAATGCAGCTTGGAGTGGTTCTGTGTTTGCAGCAACAAGTCCTTATGTGGAAATAAACACATCATATAGAAGTCTGCACATACACTAAAAGGGATGCCTGATGTGTTAAAGGGTACAAACAACTAGGCGGGTGATGTTTTGAACACAGTAATTTTCGTGTTGTCAGTCAGTCTTCCTCTTGACCTAACTTTACCTCTATCCAAGCTTCCCTGGGTTGTGAACATCACATGCTCATACTTAAACAGCTAAATAGATGTCTTTCAGTCAGCTGTAAAACAACCCAATTAAGTTCAACAACATAATTCTTTAGCCTAATGAGATCTGCACAATATAGTTGAGTTTAGCTGGGTACTGCAACTTCTTGGTTTGAGTTAAGATGTCAACTCAGGTGTCAAAGGAACATCGCACATTAATCACTTTACCCTGTTCTAAGCCCTTTCTACAGCAGTGTAATGCCAGTGTTCTTCCGTCTGTGAAACTGAACAAACATTATTTATATTAATACTTTTGAAATGTGGATCTTTTACTGAGCTACATTCTGAACATGCTTATAACTGATGATCTGACCCATTCTCCTCTTTTCACCCTCTGTTTGACGCGGGAGCCCAGTCTGCTCTGATTGGTTATTCTGTTGTTATTGGTCAACCGCTTGGAAATGTCCTGCCCCTAAAGTCCCGGACACATCAATCTAACAGCAAAGAACTGACACAGACGGACTCCGACTGTTGTGTCGCCTCGCGTCTCTGCGTCTTGGCCATGTGTCGCACTGGAACACACCGCAAAGACTTCAGCCGACGGCCAAGAAGCACGAACTGCGCACGCGTGAGTGGCAATAACTCTCCTTACCAGCAGGCGGCAGTAGTGTGTATTCGTCATTCAAAAGAGGCAACAACCGGAAGACAGACTGCGTGATAACCAAGAGAAGAAGAACAGACTGCGTGATATAAACAAACAACCAATAGCATGTGCGTTCCATTTTCACTCTTATCTACAATATCTACTTATCTAATACTAGTACTATCTAGTACTATCTACTAGTACTATCTAATACTATCTACATCGAGAAGCTCATGGGGCTTTCCCGAACCTGTGTCGAGAGCTGGAGTAAAATGAGATCTCAGATTTGCCTTCTTAATAGTTTGTTCTGGTCCCTCACTTCCGTTTCGCTTCTCATGCACTGATTCGTTAGCTGAACAGGCAATCAGAGTGATTTATTTTGCCGACTGCCGAAAAGGCGTCGGCCCGGCTGAAAAGACCCGACGGTGCGGGACACACCAATCTGAGTAGGGCATGTCGACGCTCATCGTCGGCCTGACGCCCACCGACGCCGATAATCGGCCTGGTGTGTCCGTGCCTTTAGAAGTGTGAGTGTTACAATTAAAATATATGATGTTTTTGCCTATAATCAATATCAAATAATCCCTAAAATAACTATTTGTATTGACTTTTAATAAATATTGTACATAGTGCTGTCACTATGTTAGGGAAGTAAACAAAGGAGTCCATTCAAGGCATTTCAGGCAGGGGGGGGAGTGTGTGGGAGAGTAACTCCCAGTGGAGAGAACTTTAGGATGTTAGCCTTTGTAGACCATTTACATGCACACAAACCTAAATGACACACTACAGTAAAGGGAAACCCCCCCCCCCCAGCATAATTGGGTCCCTTTTCAATTGGTATTATGTATTCTCAACGAAGATTTATTCATTGTATACAGTATATTACTTGGCCATTTTAGTCATGTGTTGTTTAAATGTAAAATGTAGGTCTATTATCATACACTTAATGTGTCAAAGACCTGCATGTATTGCAAATTCCAGCATTTTGTACTCAGACCACAGTGAGCCATGGTTATTCTGTTTAAATTAAAGATTAACTAAATAAATAGCATCACTGAGGAAAAACAAGTTTTACCCTTGATGTTAATTCTGTTTTATGTAAAATATCACATTTCACTAAAAACACACTAAGGGCCCTGACATTAAACGTATTTGCTGATCAAGCACCCTCTCCAAAGCTTTTTCTAGATGTATACAGAACACGGCCGTCACATTTGTTTACTCGATGCGTCCCCGAGGGATTTGTAAACTGCTACCCAAATGTCTACAATATTACACTATTTTGGCTCCAACTGTATACTGTGTTTTTCTAACGCTGGTGCAGCTGATATTAAGTGGACAAGATGGCAAATCTCATATAAAATAATTTGCTGCAAGACAAGAGGCTCGTACTTAAAATACAGTTAGATGACTCATGTTAGGAAGTTGCATAAATCCTGTTTACAGAATGTAAATGGAGTGTGAATTCACCTCCTTACGTATTTGTCTCAATTAGCCCTCAGTGCTGTGCTGCAGGAACACGCAGCCTACTTTCCACTCTTCAGCATTTCCTGAGTGACCATTTAATGGTAGTGTAGTATTGGCTCTTAGTATTCAATTTACATTTCAGCACTGCAGCGAGGGTTTGTTTGTCCTCATGCTCTCACTCTGTTCTCTGTGTATTTTCCTGACCAGTGAAAATTCCTACTTACAGTCTGCTTCACTGAGTGGAAGTCAAAACAGCCCTGGCTGCTTCATTACTTCTTCACAACAACATACTGTTCACACATCGAGAGTGTACATGTATACACTCCCAAGCTAATTAAATGGCACACACACAAGCACACAGCTTACTGCACTGATGCACTGACTGCCTTCAAAGATGCCCCCACTTGTCTCAGATCAGCATAAACAAGTGCTGCTCTCTGCTACTCAAAATCTCTATTGAAAGCACAAGCTGCTTGTCATCTCTCTTGTCAATGGACTCATCAATCAAGAGTGAAAATGGGACACTTTTACACCTCTCAATGACGGGCAAGTTACTGCCAGTCGCCAAGCTTTTCTGCAGAATATCAATCAGTTTCAGTCATAATTTTTTTTGATTACGATTAATGGAAAACAAGTCAGAGAAGTGCTTATCAGCCATTTCACAATAAGATCCTGCATAGTCCCTTCCACAGCTATACCAGGACACACTTGAATAAAACTGGCAACTGTTTTAACCAACATATTACTTAATTTGTTCGTATGCAAACTAATTGTTTTTGTGAACTCTGGCGTTAGGATGCATTTCAACAAGAAGGCAAAGAGTCTACAGCCATGATGCTCTGAGAAGCTGTTTATTGGCGTGGAGCTTTGAACTAAATGCTAACATTAGCATTCTAGCATGCTATCAATGACAACGCCAATGTGGATAAAAAGATCAAAGGACCTGTTTACAATCTTAGTTTAGCATGTTTTCGAGCTTTAAAACAGTTAGCACAAAACACAACCACTCTGAGGTTGATGAAGATTGTTATTAGGTTTTCATTTGACTTTTTCTAAAGGTGCTGGAAATAAAAAAACTGGCAGTAACGGCCCGTCCACACTACAGCTTCAACAGCTTCAAAAACGGTTTCCAACGCGTCTGCCCATTCACTTTGAATGGGGTCACGTTGCCTCGCTTTTCGCCGAACTGAATTGTGGGTAGCAGAGCGGAGCTTTCCTGGCGTTTCAGGCTGCAAAAGTTGAGCAATGTTCAACTTTTGAAGCTTCTGAAGCTTTCGGTGGAAGCGTCAGCCAATCAAATCATATGCCAGTACAAGCTCTAGCCAATCAAACCGCTGCTTGTGTGTCAGGGGCGGGAGATTCATGTGATTGGTTGTTGGTCGAGCTTCAGACACGCCTGCCGGCAAGCTTTTTTTGAAGCTGTAGTGTGGACGGGCCGTAAGGCTGCATTGACATCACATCAGGCGGTGTGTTGAAGATGCTTAACCTCCCATACAATCGATTGGGACTAGTGTGTTTGGGGACTGCCAGATGTAATATACGACAGGTGACAAAAAAGTTGAAACACACTAAACCTTTAGCTAAATGTAAGTCATATAACCTGCCAATGTTCAGGCAAGATTCACTGGATTTTGAGTCAAATTGTTGTGTCGCCTCCTCAACAACACACCTACGAGTGATCCTCCGATTGTTAATAAACATAAATCCATATCAGTGTCGACAAAGACACAATAGCTGCTAGACAGGCGCAACAATGTTGAGTTGCGAGAAGAAATGCCAAACAAAAGACTGAAAGGTTAGTATTTACAGAATCAAATCTGAAACAATTCAAAACAGAATTTCCAACTGAGAAACAAGAAACGGAGAAGCATGTGCGGAGGCAGCATTTTGGATGTCATGCTGCCCAAAACGATGAAAATACAGACATGAGTCCCCCGCAAACCCAGTCAGTTATATTTGTTTTTGTGTAAGAAATAGAAAGAGATAAAGACCTTGTCCCTATATTCCTGTTGTCCCCTGGTAATGAATAAAGTTATATATCTTATTGTTTGTAGTTTTAATTTCTGATGTCGCTTTGCATAAAGTTATATGACTTAGCCACAGTGACAACAGGAAGCACTACCACTGAAAGTGACAGCAGGATCACCTCGCTGACAGAAACAAGTGTTAGCTGAATTTAGGATTCAGACATGTCCCAATTCAACCAACGCCTTTATTTGACGCGACATCTCAAAAAGCTTCTGCATCGAGCTGTGTTTAAGGTAAAAGCACCGACGTTGGTGTACACATTTTCAGACAGGAGCTTAGAAGGACAAAACATTATGTAGCTGGAGTGCATAATTCTTAGAAGAGATGTGACACAATGGGGCTACAGTGCATTTTGCCTGGTTTAGTGTCCCTCTCTACTCCAGGCTCAGGTTAGCGGTAGCGAGAGGCAAAGAGACAAGCATGGCTACCCTGTGTGTCTTCAACATCAGCCAGGCTGGAAATAGGATTAAGGTTTCCTCACATATGCAGAGTTATTTGGTGCATTTGTTTATGCTTCGTGTTCAGTCACATCTGAAGACAGGCCCACACACACAAACACACACACTTGGGAGATGACTCATTCCCTCTATGAATCATATTGTCTTCTCTTGTATGAGGTTTAGTAAAAAAAAAACAGATTTCAATAATACATGTTTATACTGTACTCTCTCATGGAGATGACGATGTAGCAGTTTGTAGCAGATGGCAGACACACAAATGTTAAAAGACTAACATTTAAGTACAGCTCAGCTCATTGTTTTATTACCCAAGAGTGCATGGGAATACTTGTTATATTTTTTATTTATAAGAGGTACTGTATGTGCTTCAATTTCAACCCAATTTCAATACTACAGTACATCTTTGGACTGCTGGGATTTAACACACGTAAACGCCTTTATTTGGTTCTTGGCTTTTTCTTGCAAGCAAAGAAAGCTTTTGTTAAAATATATTCAAACATTAAAAAAAAAAAATGTAATTTAATATTTTTTAATTAAAAGTTGTTATGCCAAAATGTATTCAATCCACCTTTAAGCTGAAATTACATTAAATTAAAAGCAACTTGGTACATTTACACCATTACAGCTGCACTTTGATGTGTTACATTTGAGATGTAAATGGGAACTGTTAATGAGTGCTTTAACACTTTTTAATTGGAAATGTGTCAACCTTCTTTTTTTTTTTGTCAATTTATTGAACATATCAGAAACAAAACATAAAACAATAATGATATATATATATATATTCTTTTTCTTTTTGTTTCTCACTCATAATAATAATTATAACAAAGTACAAAAAAATAATAATACAAACAAGAAAAAATTAAAATTCTCAAATAGTCTCTGTCATGTTCAACAGGGCAAGAAGAAGCTTCTGGTCCTTCCCCCTCTAGCATACATTTTCATTATAAATAAAATATTAGGTCATCGTCATCAGCGACATGTTTGTCTTGTTAATTTGTTTGTTTGCTTTTTACAAAACAATCAGAAATAAATTACTTTTACAATTAGAAGAAATAACAAATGGGATTTTACAGGTTCTGTTCATAACCATTCATGATTTGGCTCCTAAATAATACTTTCAGTTTAGATAGACTTGTTCTTTAGGGTCTAATCCGAGTTGGTATTATGTACACTGTCACACTAAATATATATGCCTTTTAAAACCTATTGGATTGGAATTCTTGAATCTTTTTTAACTTTTTGTTTGTGTTTTTTTTTTCCAATAATGAAAAATATCTTGGTCTTGGACAGAAACAGAGCAAACACAATGGGTGTGTTTCCAGGCAACACATGATACAAGTGAAACATTTCTCTGAATGTGTTGTTTGTATGTTGGGAATAAAGAGCAAGAAAACCTTTGATTGTATTTAAAGGAGCCGTGTTGTGCTTTTTGGGGATGTTCCCTTTCCTGTAGTGTCTTTATAGGTTGTGTTTGCATCTAAATGGTCCTTAAAGGTTGCATTTCTCTCCCACACAACCCAACTGCCTGATACGCCTCCAGTGGACTCCTTTGTTTACTTCAATAACATAAGATTATAAGACCAACATTTTACTTTTATTTATACTTTTATCACTTAAAAATATACCTTATTCAATAAACTCCGTCCTTAGCCAGCTTTTCAACTGATTCATAGTTTTGCAGCAACAGTATCTCGATTTGGCCTTTTTTCTCTATTCTATGTTTTTTTTAACTTCAAATCATAAAAGTTAAGAATGCTTTTCAATTCTTTCTGGCAATTCATTTGTGAGATAGTAGAATTCAGTGAATACAAAAGTTCCCCTCTTGACAGCAGTCCTAAACACTAAACCATTGCAATTACTAGAAACTAAGCTTCCTGGAGAATATGCCCGAACTGTGACAAACAGAGCTTTATTTGACCTGTCCTGTAGTTTGGGATCTTCTTGAATGTTTCCTGTGAAGGACCGTGTAATTCAGTTGTAATTACATAATTGTGTTCTGTAACATAACACTTGTTTACTATTCATTTATTGGAAGACAGAACCAAGGTTTACACACATGTATATCACAATGGTTTAAACATTGCTTTGGTAGAAATAGAAAAATTATCCTTCACATTTCTTGAATTGTAAATTGCTGTAACTCTGAAACACAGGATTTCATACGTGTAGCTGCACATGCAACAATCCCTGCTGTGCACAGAATTAAACTCTAGGCTACGCCAAATATTAATGAGAATTAATTATCAGTGTTGAATTGAAAACTGTCACCATTTAACATATAATTAGCACCAAATTACACAGTCCTCTCTAGGAATCTATTCGCAGCTGCACACCAGGTCCCTCCTGGCAGTTCTAGTAAGTATTAGGAAACTATCGGACCAAAAAGTGTTATCCACCTCGATGGGCCTGTTTATGCTTTTACTATCTTCTCAGTTCTTTGAAGCATGCAATCAACAAGGTGCTGTAAATGTTTGGTGATCTTAGTCCTCGCTGACTCAATAACATCACACTTTTTTTGTTTTCCCCTCCATTTGCAGCAAACGCTGAAGTGCACGCAAGCCCTGTGGGGTTAGCCACTTCCTGCAAAGGCTGCTAACGCTTTATGGCTCCAAAACATTTAACTACCTTTGATGTCACATAGACGTCATCCTTATCTAACATTTAGCTTAACTTTTAGGGGACATATTTGCCCATTTTCAGGTTCATTTGTAATTGTCCTTCTACTGGGACATTTTAACATACTTTAATATTCAAAAAGGTATTTATTTTTGTATCATGCTGCCATACATGCCAACCTTTCCAAATCCAAAAGAGGTAGGTTTGCGTGCGGTAAATGTGCACGCCCAAATTAGGTAATCAGAAGAAATGGAACCCCAGTAAAACATGTATAAACCATGTATTTAACATGTATTGCATCATTTTATGCATTCTTCAGAAAAAGTGGTAGTTTGGTAAACAGTGACATCAACGACATGTCTGGTCTGTAAAATGCCCGAAAAGTAAAAGAATGGGAGATAAATATCCCAAAGTCTCCACATTTTATTATATTTGTAATGTGTTTCTGGTCCTCTTTCAGTTGAGACAGTGTAGATGAAGGATGTGTCAGGATGTAGAACTCTTGTGTGAACATTGGATAAAGCCAGGTTCATATTCTTGTTTCATGTTGTTGACATATTAGAGTCAAAGGTTTGCACAGAGCGAAATATCTTTGTGTTGCGCCATAAATCAGAAAATACTGCATTAAAAAAGTCATTTCCTGCATTTTTATACTGATAAAGTGTGATATAAATAATGTACAGGCTTTCAGATTGCTGTAGTTCACTAAACACATTAACGACATGTTTGGTGTTGAAAATGTCAGAAAAAGTGAAAGAATGGGAGATAAATATCCCCAAATCTCAAAATTGTAATATATTGTGTGTGTGTTTGTGGTCCTCTTTCAGTTGAGACACTGTAGATGAAGGATGCTTCCGGAAGAGACCAAACACTGGATGTCTTTCAGTCGCCAACATGTGTTTTCGAGACACTGATATTAACGGGGAAATCCTGCAGGACTCAAATGCCTCGTCGGGGGTAACGCTGCCTTACCCCCGGTCTGCACGTTGTTTCTCTTTCAGAAACACAGAGGACTGTTTGTATGATGCGATCACAGACACGCTGCAAACGGTGTCCACCAAAAGTCGAGTCCAGTGTCTATGGAGTGTCATTTGTATTTGTTATAGTTTGGGAAGATTGAAAATCAGTAGGGAAAGCCAGCTAAGTCGGTAGGCGGTAGAAACATGTCAAAAGCAGTAGACTATACCGCCCAAATCGGTAGGGTTGGCAGGTATGTGCTGCCTGTGCTGCTCTTTCTGAAACCAGAGCCCAGTCTGCTCTGATTGGTTAGCTGGCCAGCTCTATTGTGATTGGTCAACCACTTAGAGCTGTCTCGCCCCTTAGCCTATCACATACAATGTGTTGGAGTGTTACATAGTGAAGTCACTATATTACGGAAGTAAAAAAAGGAGTCCAATCTAGGCGTTTCAGGCAGGGTTTGTGTTGGAGAGAGAAACTACCTCTGGCATGGCAGATTTTAGCATTTTCAGACCATTTACGTTAAAAGAAAAAAAACTATAAAACCGGAAAGGGAAACCCCAAAAAGCATAAAAGGGCCCCTTTTACAAACTTCACTTTTTGCATGCTGTAAGAGTCACAATAACTATTTCAAAAACCAAAGAAGTGTGAACAGGTGCATGTCAATTGCTTTTGTAAATACACAGTTTTCAGTTTTTCTTGTGCGTGACAGTGTCTGTAGTGGCTTCATTCATAATCATAATTGGCAGACATTAACAGGTGATGGAATTGGAGTTGGTTGGAAAGGGCTAGCATTTGGCAGGGATGTTATCCATCATATTACATCTGCTGTGGGGTCGAAGCAGGATTTAATGTTTATCCCTCAAAGCCCATATCTCATCTGCCCTTCTTAACTTCATATTATTGATTTTGATGTATTGATTGTATATGAGTGATGAAATGATGATTTGGTAAGTTGAGAGGATGGCCTAGATAGAATTTCAACTTCTTCTTCATTTATTTCTATATAATGTGTTGGCCACGGAGATTGAACCGTACATTTTAATGTGCCATTTTATCGAATTTGGTTTCATGCAGGCAGTGAGTGAGTTGGATTAGTATGTTATTAAAAAATGACATGTGTTCACTTTCAAACTCACATGTATTTGCATATTTAAATTATAATATATTATATCAGCACTGCCTGTTTTTTTTATATAATTAGCTGACCCTATGAGGCTAAGTCAAAACAATACATTTTAAAGAAGTGTCACATGGTGTTACTTAATTTCTAAATAATGAGAGATTTTTAGTGACCAACCTGCATTTGTTTATTACTAAACATCTGCTTTGCTGACTTAACCTGTATTTAGCCATGCAAGTAAAGTTAGCGTATTACACAAGGACATTTCAGCAGTGGCCATTAAATGGACTTTGTGTACTAGAAGATTCAAAAGTGAATTTTTTTAGATGATTAAGTAAAGTAAGACAACTCTCGTAGCCCCTAACCCCCTAACCCTTTGATTATCTCAATTCAAAAGATCCATCTCACATTTTTCTTTTGTATAAAGTTTGTGTTTAGTTGCGTCTACAGGTAGTTTATCTATTCAAGTCAAACAAAAGTGATTTATCTGTAAATCGTCTCGGGATGAATGGAGATAGAAATAGTGTTCATAAATAGTTTCTAGGCTAGTTTTCTTTGAAACCTTTCAAAAGCTCCAGCAGGGCGAAAGACAGAGTGACGACCAACGTGGAGAAGAGTCATATTCAATACATCAGCTGCTGCATGTGGCCTTGTGTCATGATTTTGATTCTGATTAGCAACAAAAGGCTGAAAAAACCTTGAAAGAAGTTTCACTTTTATATTTATTCTCATTACGAAATCATCCCAATCCTTGTATGTAATAATAATAATTTCAATTTCTATAGCGCCTTTCACGAAACCCAAGGACCCTTTACAATGGTAAGAAACAAAAAAAAGTAATAATAATCATACAGACACATAGTAATCTGTATCTGTACTGTATTGTTTGATTTCCATCGATTGGCTCACACTGGGATAAACAAGACATCCTAAACGTATATTTTAAACCCATTCCATGCAGGAAAACACACAGAGAATCGTAAAATGTGTCTTGTTTAGAAAACCATGAAGGAATCGGACCAAGTGGTTAAAAAAACATTATTTTTCAGTTGCTGCTTCAAACTATTCTGATGAATGAGAGGAGGGCATGTGAGGGACTTGGGCCTGTCATGTTTTAAGATGCAGAGGATGGTTTTTACCCCCAGAGGCATGCTCTTTGGTCAGAGTGGAAACTGTGTAGTGTCATTTGAATTTTATCAGACCCAAACCTTTCGCAGTGCTGTCACAGGCAATAGATTTGTGTGGGAGTTTGGGTGTTAGGGAGAAGGGGACGTGTGTGGGGGTAACATCTGTTTCAAAGCAACCCGGGGCCGCTGCCTGTGTGTTTGACCTTGCATCAGCAAAGTTGGCTGGGGCTGTCTTCCATGGACAACGCGTCGCCCGTGGCATAAACAAGAGGAAGTGATGCTTAAACAGCTCTGTTGTGTCCAGAAAAGAGCAGCATTATTCCCCCCGAATCACACTTGCATTCACTCACACAAAAAAGTCTTATTTGCTTCACGCTTGATGCACAAACATCAATTCACAGACACACAAGTTAATGCTGTTGTGCTGAGCTCCATATTTTCTTTGCCTTGGGCCTCATGGAGGAATACAGTCGTCTGGCTTGCATGATTGCAACATGGAGTATGGCTTCAAACACACAGCTGCTCCCCCTCACGTATCCCTCCCACCCTTAGCTCTATGCTTATGACAATTATACTAATGTTCGCCGGGCACACACGCATGCAAACACAAGTGAAAATGCAGCACATGTGCATCCACTAATGCAAACGAATGCAGAATGGAATACGCACAAAGCACACACAGACACAGATGCTCAAACAGTCCTCCAGGCTTTGTTTGTGTAAACAGAGATTCTGCTGGAGCTGTGCTGCCGACCTGCTTTTCAGTGTCTGTGCCTCCTGTCTTTTTTCACATGGTCTTAAACAACAGTTGTCTAGCTCCTATAGATGTTTCTTTCTCTGTCAGTGTCTCCCATTTCCCTCTCTTTCACTCTTACTCTCAGCCTTTGCCATCTCTCCGAGCTACTGTCCTCTTTTGCTCTCTCTTTGTCACTCTGTCTACCTTTTGACAATGTCTGCACCATTTGGTACGGCCCTCGAGGTAATTTATAAACACACGCAAAAAAGAAAAAAATTGAAGAAATATAGACCGTAAAAAAAGAAAAAAAGAGAGTGCCTGTTTTTCCTGGCCAAGATTAGGGTCCTTGAACACAACACGAGCCTGACGTGTCTGACAGGGGTGCAGTTTTGACAGAGAGCACCGGAACGCCAGAACGCCGCTCCGGCACTTGAGAAATTGCAGTACCCATAAGGAGCCTTACACACATGCCGCAGTTTTTGCGTGGCTGTGTCTTTAGTTGAAAGCCCAGTGGGCGATCTGTTCATCTGTCATACTGATCATACAGTCAATAACTTTGTTGTTATTAGCATCTGGTTAGCTAGCTATGCTAACGAATATAAGAAGCTTTTTCTCCAACCAATGAGGTAAAGGCACATCTTTATCATCATCTTTATTTATTTTATCTTTATTTATCTGTTGTTATTTTTGTTTTACTTGCTTGTAAGCGCTTTGAGCACCAGGAAAAGCGCTTTATAAATGTAATTATTATTATTATTATTTGATATGATCATTATAGTTATAAAAAAATAAGAGAATAAAGTAAACAGGTATAAAATACTGTATGACAGTAAAACAAAGTTGTTATTAATAAAGAAGAATACAGTTTGAAAGGGGAGTGATTTGTAAAATATCCATAAAGAAAAAGAAAATCTGCTTACAGTTCTGTTTCATATGGATGTTGAGAGATGTATCCATAGATCTCCTTTATTTGCTCTCAAAGTGGCCCAGATTGATGCTTTGTAACTTAAATTTTAAAAACAAATCTTTCCACGAGGGAGCATTGCCCCGGACCCCCCCTAGAGGGTGTGAGGGTTAACCCCCCCACTAAATCATGTCCCCACAGGATAGGAAACTAAATACAATTTGCACACATCTTTGTTCCATATCTTCTGTTTTGGTGGTCATGGCACACCGTGCATGCCTAGCGCGATCATGGAGTAAAATATTCTTGGATGGGTTGCTTTTCTTTGCACAGCGATGAAAGAAAGGGAAAATGGAATTGGCTTGTGATTAAGGAGTGGGTCATATTGGAAAACAAATTATCACGATATTTTCCAAGCAGTATCACGAATAGACGATTATTTATCACGAATATTTTTTCATTCGGTTCATTTTGGCTATTATTTTCAAAGTTACTTAACAGTACAACGCACCTACAGGTTAAAGCAATAACTAAAATAAAAAGGCGAGTAACAGACCAAAATACAATTTCAAGCTGTTTTAATTCTGCCAATGAATCCCTGAATGAACAATTCCAAAAGGAATTTTGATATGGCTTCCTCAGTGTTCAAGTATGGGTAGGCCTACACCTAAACAAAAAATTAACACTGTTTTTCTTCACCAGGTAAAGTGCACTCTCTTGTAAATAAAATAAATATTCCAAGGCACAGTTCTCAGTATTAAACAATTGACTTCTGTTTTAGATAGCACTAGCAGTGATTTAAATTCAATAAAACATGAAAAGGGAGGAGTAAACAAATATGTAAAACATTACTAAGTTAAACATAAAACAGTCAATAAGGAAAAGTCAGTGTTCCCAAACAATTTCAAAGTGTAACTTTAGTGAGCTTTGGAATTAGCATCAAAGGACTTTAACTAAACAGTAACATCTTTGTTTCAAAAAGGGAAAAACAATTCATATATGGGATACAGTCGCAGCGTGGTCAAGTGTGGTGAGCGCTCTATGCAGTGGACATATTTGACTT
>NW_011368281.1:22163-28181 GCF_000735185.1 Notothenia coriiceps | reverse complement strand
GTGGCACGGTGCATGCATCGCGCCTGAGTCATGGCTGAGCGAGCTAGTCTGGCGCTTAGAGGCGACGGTTGCTTTTTCTCTTGCACACCGGATGAAAGAAAGGCCAACATGAATGGGCTGTGCTTTTTTTCGTTTCTTTTTACACAGCAGATGGGTCAATAATCTGTACGGCCCTCGGAGGATGTTGAACAAAAATTGATGAATGGCCCCTTTAGAGCGAAAAAACTTCCCCACCCGCTGCATTATGGAGGGGTAAGCAAGGAATGTCGGTTTTCCTGCTTTTCTTGCCTCCATCATCGCCGTCTCTTATGCTCGTGTCCCTTTAACACCCTGTCCATCGTGTTTTTTTCCCGAACATTGACACTGCCGATGACAGCACCACCAAATATCGGAATTGTGAACTTTCAGCACCGAAGATGCCCGAACCACCACTACGAAGGCCAACATTTACATGACATTTCAAGACCATACGAACTGCAAACGAAAGTAATCACAAACAATTTGATGTTAGAACGTATTATAGGATGGGGGATGTGTAGGCTGATAGTTTTCAGGACTTTTTTCTTTCACTTCTCGCGTCTCCCTTTATATGTAGAAGATATTAAGTGTTTGCTCCGGTGCATGGTTGTTCCTACTAGCAGACACAGGCAGAGCTCCTTGTCCAACTCGCTCCTCTCAAAATTAATGATGATTATATCCTTTTCTAGTTTCACAGAACACAAATTGGCGTTAATTGTAGCATAATATGTTTACTGATGATTTTGTTGGTGCAATAAAACAACCAGACTGGACGCCCGACGATAACAGCGAAATGTTCGAAATTCGGCTCATGATCGTAGCACCACATCGGGACATTCTGTGAGGGCCATCTTAAGCGATCTGGTGTGCGGGCGCGCGCGCGAGTTTTGCCACCGCTCACGCGAGAGTTGCCTGCAGAGCCTGACGAAACTCCACCGCGCCGGGTTCATACGATTGCGCTTTAGGATGCCCTCGACGGAGTGGCGGCGCCCAATGTTGTTACGATCAGAGCGCCGAATTCTGAACATTTTTTTTTCCTTAATCGTGGTCCATCGGCGTGTCAAATCTTTGGACAGTTGTTACAGGGCCTTGTACCTAAACTCGCCCTCACCCCGTATCTTTCCTCTTTTTATGCCGCAGTCTATCTTCCTTGCTTCTCTTCTTACTCACCTTTCTCTTCCCCATCACTCCTCCTTATGTCTAACACAGGGCAGGACGTTGCCAGAGCTTTTGCATCCCTGCAGCATCAGGACAGGGAGATGAGGAGGGGAGGGAGGGAGTGGAGGGAGCGCAGGGTGTTAGCAGCGAGGAGAGTGAATCTGTTGGCAGCTGGAAGTTTGCGATCTGTGACGGCACAGCAGAGCTCGGCTGTTAAATGGTGAAAGCTGGAAACAAAGATGTTATGAGTTTTTTAGCGACTTCTTGTGATTATCCCAAGAAAAGGCCTGAGCAGTGACACTGTCTGGTAACAGGGCTAACTGAGCTGCTGCTCCAGCTCTTATGTCAAGCAGCGGCGAACGGAACATGCTGGACAGGCGAGATCGATTTTCTGATACTCGATTAACAGAAAGCAAAGGGAAACCTCGCCTCAAATTGGTCCCAAAACTGCTCAAACTGGCTAAGTCAACCGTACGGGAACCACACAAGGAAATGCACTCTGTTGAGCGGTTGTGCAGGATTGTCCTTCCGTCTCGTCTTGTCCACAATCGATTGTGACCCACTCTTTTCAAACGTATGTCTACAGTAGCAGCGAAGATTAAATAAACTGTGACTCGATGTTCTTGACACATGATTACAAATGGTGAAATGCAATGTAAAATTACCGCAAAAAATAGTGCCTCACTAAGATCACACCTGCTCAAACCAACTACTAAACTACTACCGGGCGATTTGCGGCAGAGAACGAGCTCTGAGAAACGTTCAACTTCGCCCCATGACGTAATGCGTTATTGACGCGTTTTGATGCTATGACGTTAAAAAAAAAGCCAGTTGTTTAGTAGCAGAGCTCTTTCCTCTGCTAATTCCTGCCCTTTATTGTCTGTTGTGAATAACATATCAAAATCGCTGCATTTGTACATTTTAATTGCTAAGTTCAGCAATTAAGCATAAATGTAGTAAAAAAAAAAACCGGCAAGTTGCTCTTTAATAAACCATTCCACAATAATTGGCAAACATTCCAGCATGCCCTATAACATGTTATATTGTCCTTGATGACAACGGTGTATAGGAGTGCGAAGTCCCTCCCCTTCCGGTGACCTCAATGGCCTTATTTCGGCAAAAATTATGTATTGAATCAATGTCGAGGAGAGAAAATGTTCTTTCGATCCGTTTGAATTGTGCCACGAAATTACATAATGATGCTTTTGTCAAATTTAAAGAGAATTTTGCTCAATAAAAAAAAAAAAGATGTGGCTCACTTTTTTTTTTGTGCAAACGCTGAATGAAACTACATCTCTCGTCTCCCACATCACTTTTTTCACCAAGTATGGCCGGTATCTACTACTGTCTTGGCAGAGCTCTCAAGTCTCACGCATTTTGGCCGTGAGTGACACACGCATTCAATCCATCTCAAACGCTCACACGCCACACCTTTGCTATTTCTCACGCAGAGATTTCTCTTTCCAGTGGTACCGCCCACCAAGTTGCGCCGCAATTTTGTAGACAAACTAGGGCTAGTTTTTGAGACGCGTGCACTCCAACTAGAGCCCGTGCCCCCGTTTGACGATTCGCGATACAGAGGCTTCATAACATCCACTAGCACTCCCACGTTTGACATCGGCCGCGGTACAGGAGGGCCTTCATGGCGAACTTTGAGGGGAGCCCAGAAGTAGGGAGTACCAAACTACCGCCTGGCCCAAATTTTTTCTCACTCTGAACTCTGTTCAATAAACTTCAGAGCTCCTGCTTATCACCACAATTGAAACATTCGTCCATAAGCAATGTCATGCAGAGCTCTGCCTGTCCTGCGCTTCTTTGATTCTCTCTGAATCTCCCTCCGTCTTTTTTTAATTGTTAATGTCAATCCATTTGTGCCAGAGTAGAATGAGCTAGAGAAAAGATCGCCTGTGCTAATGTAGCGTTAGCACATTTCTTCCCCCGGGGTCCTTATCCTAAATGGTGTTTATTAGAATGAGTCACACCGTTGTGACAGTTTACTCTTCAAAGGGTTCACGAAATATGACTACTACTCTTACTGTTTAACATTTTGGGTTACTTAATGTTACTTCATGTTAAGGCTAATACAAATGACAAGGCTGTAATGCTAACTAACGTGCTAGCTACTAGCTAGGTAGCTAACTTGATCCAGCCACTCCTGGTCCTTTCATCAGACGGGAAGCGAAAGAACGAGCAAGACCCATTGCTGGTATGATAACAACCTGGTACTAAGCACACAGGCATCTTGTTAAAGTCTTAACTATCTCTTATATTTAGCGGAGGAAAACAATTGTGACATCACTTACGCGACGCTGGGATTTGTAGTCTTTCTAGTTGCGTATTTTTCATAGTCTTATATTTCAACAGTTTTACGACAAAAACTGTGACTTTTTTGACATGGAAATGTTTTTTTAAGATTGACAAACATCATATGTGTAATTCGTGGCACAATTCAAACGGGATCGAAAGATACGTTTTCTCTCTCCATTGACTTCAATACATAATTTTTCCGAAATAAGGTCCCATGGACCGGAAGTAGATGGGCGTGACTTCGCCACTCTAAGCGATAACTGCGACAATGTCAGCATGCAGTGCTGTTGACGAAAGAAGACAAGACTAAAATGTTTGTTTTTAAAAAATAAAAACGTCTTTATATTTATGTGAGCTTGCACCATCTGTTCCCCTTGTTTTTAATCAAAGAATGATAATATGTATTCCTTTATGACATAAGTTTGACTAAAATGACACAATAATTGGTTTTGGCTATAGACTACACCCTGAAATGTTTAATCTATTTTATGATTCATTAAAAAATGCAACACGACTAAAACATAATTAGAAGATGACAAAATGAATATAATTAATACATTCTATAAGGATACTGTGTTCATATAATTTGAACATGTAAGGATTAATCATTGCCTAAAACTGGTCAAAAAAGTTTGTATTTGACGTCAACCAAAGCGCAAAAAGAAATTACTGAAATGTGACTTAATTCTAAAATGGCTGCCAAATTAACACTTGGACAAAAAAGTATGTAGAGCGAAGAGTCCAATCACTTTGGGCCATAGAGTGAAGCATTGTAATCAGGGTACAATAGAAAGTCAAGATTGAGTCACTTAAAAGCAAATGTTTCAGCAGTATTTTGATCTTTTCTAATTCAACCCCTTCCCTTTTTCTAATTCAACCCCCTGCTGCAAGTTGCTTTCCATCTGTCTTCCACTTTTCCACTCTCTCCTCCTGTCATTCTCCTCCTCTGGCTCCTTCTGACTTCCTTTCTCTGCGCTAATCTCCCATTACCAGAGATGCCATGTTGGAGAATGAGAGTTTTGAGGCAGCAGAGGCGTGTGTCTCTCCCTCTGCGATGAGGCCGGCCTAATCTCAGACTACTCTTTGAAACATATACATCTAGATCTCTTCCACTCACACACTTCCCATCGCGCACTCGCCACTTAAAAAGCTATACGTAACGTTGCATAATGAGTCGATGGGAGGTGAGTTCTGGTTTCATGGTGTGTTTATCTGACTTATGGTGTGAAAACAAAAAAAACATGGGGATTTATTGAAGCACAATGTGGCCCCCTGGTGACAAGCAGGGTTAGTGCAGGAGCTCTGCAGAGGGTTTTCACCCAAAGCCCTGCTGCTCTGCTGTGCTCTCATTCTGTGTACACACTCACAGTCTGGGCTTTCTCTGTCAAGTCTGTAGCTGATTTAAGAAAGATACTGCTCTCTGAAGTTGCATCCAAAAAGCAGCGGAGTTCTATTTGTGGAGGCAGATGGTTTACCCTGTTAGTGAGCCTAATTTCTCAGCAGGGAAAAATATTTGCATTATGGTAATAGTTTTAATAGTTTCACTCTAAATGATGACCTTGTGCTTCTGGGCTGCTCAGTGGAGACAGCATGGTGCCAAAATCACCAAGGTCAGGAGACTGATTCCCACTGTGATTACCCACCCTTTACAGTTTTTCTCGATTGCTAAAACACTTTTTTTTTTTAATTGCTCAGTTTCTCAGAACACTAAACACAATTCACAAAACCACACACCCAAAGTGCAAAACACCTAATTTCTCCTGCTAAGTGAAGAACTGCACTCAAAACTACATAAACACTTACCAAATTCAAACTTTAGCACCAAATATAACACACTTCATTCAACTACACACTGCTGAGCAAAATCTAAAGCACTTTCATCTTTATGGGCTGTGATCTGTACATAGAGGTTTCTGCAGAGAAAGATTGCTTGAGTTTACAGAAATACAGTAAATGAAGAAATACAAATGAGTTGTTGAAAACAAATTTTATTCAAAAATAACATTGTGCAACATGCATCTCAGCACATAGTTACTATGCTTCGGATCTCTCTAAGTGTGATGGCATTGTTTGCCAAAACCCAGTGTGTAACTGCTGCTTCCTGTGCCTCATTGAAATCCTTAGCCTTCCACCTGCATCTCTTTTGTGGTTGGTCAGTGTCTGTGTTGCATAAAAGTAAGTTTACCACAGTAAATTGTGCAAGATGTTTGTACAGTTATAGTATGCAACATGCCAACAATTCAATTACAGTAATGAAGTAAATACGTTTCACACAACAGATATAAGCACTGATATATCTACGGTAACCTGTTTTCAAGTCTAAGTGTCCGGATTACAGAGGCAACAGTAAATTGGTTTAGATTAGGCTGAACCCTCCGTCCAGCCTCTCTCATCGTCAAACCATGGTTGGTAACATTTCAGTGGTCTTTTTATAGTGCTAACATCCTGATTGATGAGCCAACAATTATGCTACCAGGTGTTTGGTCAAGTGGAACGTGTTTCTTGATTATTGGTCCATGTGTGAGGCATTTTGAA
>NW_011368281.1:5036-21951 GCF_000735185.1 Notothenia coriiceps | reverse complement strand
AGATTCCTGTGTCTTACGTGGAGAAACGTGTGCAGTGGTTTGCAAAAAGTGCCATGTTGATTTGCAAATTGTGTGAAAAGCTGAAAACGTGTTTAGAGTTTTGGAGATTTGAGCCGATGTTTTGCTCTTTGAGTGTCAGTTAAAATATTTGTGCTTTATGTAGCATTTTAGTGTGTTAGCAATCGAGAAAAACTGCAAGAGCCATTCACCCATATTACAGAAGAAATACATATTTTTCTCACTAAGTGGTGTCCACCCATGCAGACTGTTGAAGCTCTGATTTCTGCCACCTCTCCAACACAATGGGGTAGAATGGAAATAGGTCTGTGGTGCTCGCAGTATTGAAGGTTCACACAAGACATGTTGGCCAACAACAAGCATCCTATGACTTGACATAGATCAACTGACACCTTTGGCACACATAATGCAATAAGAAATAAATCAAGCAGCCAGAATGTCATACATCTCTGTTCCTTTAAAGGACAGTGTGGGTTTCACAGGGTGTGCTGGCTGACGGTACATTGTTTAAAAGGTGCATTATTCTGAAACCCTAAAGGTTCCATTTGACCAAAAGCGATCAAAGAGGTTGTCATAGAGGTAACTTGATTTCGGACCCTAACCTTAACCCTTAGGTCCAATAGGACATTTTCCAGACTGTAGAACAATGGCAGGGCATCTTGTTCTTGTCATTTGAAAAGGCATCCTGTGCTGTAATACCGATATGAGCAAATATATATGAATTATATATGAATTTCACGGTTCAACATTGAACAAATGTCTGACTTCAATGGTTGAGTAAAATAAAATAAAAAGTTTGATTTTGATTGATCTTCTTTTTCATTCCGAATGTTTGAGTAGTACACCCAAAAAACAGATAAATAGGTCTATTATGAATGCATTAGGTAACTAAACACTTGTTTACGTTTTCTGCTGCCATCCTATTAGACTCTAATAATGAATAATAATAATAATACATTCTTGTCAGCCTTTCATTCAGCCAAAGACATATGAATACAAAACCTTATATTTCCGAATAACTTCCAGATTGCATTGTTAAGCCACACTGACATAATGAAAACAATACATCCACAGAGACAGGCAGGCAGGCATGTTGACACTGCCTGCGCCATTTCCATTCCAGTTTTTCTCCTTCCACAGATGCTGAAGCTGGATAGCAGGTTTTCTGTCAGTGTGAGGAGATGTAATCTGAGGCTGGTGACAGTGTGAGAGAGACAAGAGTGCAAGGCACATCATTATACAGATATCACACAGAGCATCAACGAGCAAGACTGCTAATTGTACGTACGCTAAGGAGCATGCACGTGACGAACAGTGCACAGAAGAGCATGCACACTGCAGAAGTAACGGCGGGAAAGTAATTGTGATGAATGATGAGGATTTAAAGAAGATGTATACTGATATTTTCAATTCTATTCAAAACCTTTATTTATCCAGGTAAAATCCCATTGAAATCAATGATCTCTTTTTCAAGGGAGACCTGCAGTAGGTTCCACATGAAAACATAAAAACATAAACAACAGAAAACATGTAGTGGTACTAGCTTGGTAATTTTCCATTCTTTTTGCAGACTGTTCCATGTTAGTGGAGCTGCACATCTAAAAGCTTTCTTCCCTAAGACAGTCCTAGCACTTGGCACATTTAATAAAACCATAGCATGCGATCTCAGGCAATAAGTACTTTCAATTTGCCGAGAGATCACCCCTTACATTAGAAGTTTTCATTATAAATATTATTCATATATAAAGCAACATCACAATCTAAACAGGCCTACCCTGAGTTTCCCCCTAGATCTAAAAACATAATATCAGCCTCCATGTTTTAACGTCTGCCTGTGAGTGCAGCACTATTGCACAACACAGGAGCATGATTCATCCCTGAGGGAATACTGTACGCAAAGCAGTGGGGGAAGGATAGGATGGTTGATAAGGAAAGAAGCTAATTACTGTTTTTTTTCTCTCTTTTTGAGTAAAAATGTGGCTATCAATAAAATATGAAAAAGCTCAGACTGCCACTTTGCTTTTCACAGGACTCAAATTCCTCGCAGTATGAAATCTCAGTGAGGAACTTTTCCAACCTGCAGGCATCCAAATGCACCACCCACAACCTACCGTCCCCCCCGAAACCACCGCCCCTCCACAGCCAGACACCCTCATAAACCAACTTGCTGCCCCTGCGACCTTCACACCCTCCTTGCAAGCTGTTCGCAGCCTCACCTCGATTTCCCTTGTTTCTTGTGCAGCGAGGGGCCCTGTGGCAACAGTTCTATTCTGTAGCATCCTCTGCAGAACACTTGGTGATGAGTCAGTTCAACAGAAGGAGAAACATATATGCCAGTACATCTTAGTTTCTGTGGACTGGGATCCTTCCAAGACACTAATAAAATGATAAATTACAGTAGTTGTGTCCAGAATCAGCTCGTGCTCATTCCTGCGTGGTAAAGCTATGCAGTTGAATACATTGCCATTTAAAAATGTCCATATTCCACTCATCATTAAAGGTGGAACTAAACAGCGGTTGCTAAAAAGCTCTCCATATCAAACGCAGGGTTACGTAACAAATCTGCCCCCTGCTCCAGGAGGTTGTCTTTTACATTTCTGTAAATTATGCATTTAAGAAGAACAGTATGTTTGATGTTAAATCAGTGTCTGACAGAAGGCCAAAACTCATTAAGCATGAATTTGACATGCATCATATTGAGTGTCTCCTCTGATGTGGCCATGGGCAAGCCACAGATGGGAGATTGTCAAGGGAACGTCGTTTTGAAGTTCCCTGGGCAAAGTCCTAATTAATATATTCTTTAAAGATACTTTCAAACATTTCACATCAAAATGTATTTATTTAAATGTAACACATCAGGCTTAAACCAGTTTGCCAAACTTCTGAAATCAAATCAACATCTGTCTAGCCGGTCAATAATCTCAAAGTTTCATCTAAACCACAGTGTGGCCCACAGTAGACAGACTGCAGACTGGCTGACTCAGACCATCCCAATGGTATAAGAGAACGTAGTACAAGACCCACTAATGTGAACAGTTATGGAAAAAGTTGATGCAACAATGATCCATTTATTGTGTGTTATGTCAATAGTAAAAAGCTTGCTGCCCACTAATGGCCCCAGATGTCCCCTGGGGTCTGTCACTTCAACTATTTTTGCCTCCTTCATCAAAAGCTCCTTTTTCTCATTCTGTTATGGAGCGTACAGCTGTTAAGAGAGTGTTTCTTCAATAGGTACACCATCTGCCATTTTGAGCAGGTTCACCCTGTTCATTCACAATGAGGTGCTTCACTTCCTGTTTTGCTGATGTATATTCTTTGTGAGAAAGTCATTCCTCCAGGAAATCATAAATGACGCAACTAAATGTTCTACACATAGCTGCCTCATCTTATGGACTGTTAAAGCGTTTTTTTAAACATTGCATTAAAGCAGTCCTCAACAATCAGCTTTAAATAATCAGTGATCTGTATTTTGATATGACAAAAATTGGTAAGCATGTGAAAGGGATAGCATAGTGATAATCCTACAGAAAATGATCACCCAATTCTGCAAAATGTCGCTTTAGTAAAAGTAGCATCTCTTTAGCTTATTGTCCTTGTTTTATAGCCCGAAACGTTTGGTATTTATTTTTATCAGGATTCATGTAAGGGTCTAATTCCAATCCTGTGACAGCCGCAGATATTTTCTTTATGTATTTTTGTCACAGAATTTGATGGATATATTCATGATACTGTTGGGATATGTAAAAGTGTTTCTCGACACTGCTTCAGGGCTGCCCCTGGTCTACTTGTGGCCCCGCCGCTGCCGCCGGGGGGGTGGGGGGTAGTGGAGCACGCGTGTGAACTGCGAGCGCCGGAGTTTCACAGCGGCGAAACTGTGGCGCGCTTACATTAGTCGCGCCGCATAAACACATAAAGGTTTGCGCATTTGTGCTTCAGGGCAGGGATGATGTAGTTCTGTATGGGCCGAGACAAAAGTTAGCAACAAAAGGGTCCTTCAACAAAAAGCACCAGGATTTTCCCATTTGATTTTACAGGGGATCACCAGAAATAAGAGCTAACATGAGTAGTAACAGAACTATTATAACACATAGCTTCAGACATTGATACCTGGATGAGTATTAAAACGTGAACATCTCTTCTTAACCAAATATCTTATTTCAAGCATCTTCTTAAACACCCATTCAAACAAACATTGACTGAATAGCGATGGGGGGATGTGGCTCAGTGTACAGTGCGCTGAACTAGATATTAGGGGGTAGCAAGTTCGAGTCCCACTGCAGTCAGCATGTCGTTGTGTCCCTGGGCAAGACACTTCACCCAAAATTGCTCCTGTGGGGATTGTCCACAGTACTGAATGTATGTAAGTCGCTTTGGATAAAAGCGTCTAACAAGTGAAATGTAATGTAATAGCTAACCAGAATTGTTAATAGCTAACTCCTTTCTGGGTTCTACGACTCATTCCTGCGCTAAGCTACTGTGATGTTTAGGGCCTCTAACTTGTGACTTTCCATGTACTTTCTAGTCTTGCTACTTCTCACAAGACAGTGTGTCTGCAGTGCTGATGCTATCAGGACCTGCACAGCGACACTGATGCTCATTGTAGAGGAGAGGAATTTCATTACACGCCTGTCATACCTGGGCACATAACCTCACCGAGAGCGAGAGCTGGCTCTGGGTTCAGACTGTTGACTGTCCTTCGCCCCATCAGTCTGATATCACTGACAGACCTGGCCTCTCTTGGCAAATTTAAAATAACTATGAAGGTTCTTCAGGCCAATTCAATAAGGGACTGTCCATACTTTATTTATCCAATATTTGTATTGGCATGGCCTCTCACTTTCATCTTCTACTGCTGGACTATTGACTTTTGAGAGTTTTTGTATGTTTCGCTTACGTAAAAAGCTTACTGTATATAGTGCTTACGCTATCATATTGTAAGTGGCAAAGTTAAAAAAGGTTTTAGTTAAGCCGCCATTAAAATAAACATGCTGAAATTGATACAAAGTAAAAAATAATATATATTATTATTAATTTCAATGGGATAAATGTACTTTTAAAAGACCCCAATCAGATGTTACCGTCGGTTTTAATACTGTTCATTAACATTCTCCTGTCCTGCCTATATTCCATGAAAACTGAAGACAGCAGATGAATAGACAACATCTTTTGCTAATGTGTCCAATATGTTTCCATTACTCTTTTGTAGCTACATCTTTCTTTTTTATTTATTTAAATGTCATTCTGAAATGACTTCATTATGCACGGTTATCATGTTAGATGTCCTCGAAACCGCAATGCCTGTGACTAAACTTCTCACTTGTTGTGAGAAGCCCAAATTTATTTTGCCAAAATCCAATAATGTCAATTAGTGCTATGCTCCCTCTCTTGGTTCGACTAATCCTTTTTACTCCCACACTGCAGGCTGAAAAGGGAGAGGGAGAGAATGAGACGGAATGAGATAGAAAGAGGGCGAGAGTGTGTGAGGGAGTCGAGTGAGAAATGAAGTCACAGGTTGTGAGGGAGGATAGAGGTAGGGATGCAGGAGGGGAGTCCATCAGCAAGGAGGGTGTGGGAGAATGGGAAAAGTGAGCATCAGGTGTTGTGGATATTTTAAACTCTTCAATACTGTAAAGATGTACAATGAGAGGAATCAATAATAAACTGGTGAGTGCAGGCAGCGCTGTCTTCTGGTTATTTATTTGAAGCTTCAAAGGTACATGTCTCACAGAGTATAGAGAAGTCTGCAGGAGTGCACACAGGGTATAATGTGTGTGTGTGTTTTATAGAGGACTGTTGCTGTGCAGGAAGTGAAAGAGATAAGACTTTCTTTTGAAAACTGTTATCTTACAATGCTCTCATAGGGAGAGCCGCATCCTCCGGGTACGACCTTGGCAGGAAGCTACCGTGTGGTACAACAGGTTGAGTTGACCAAACAGTTTCTAAGCATAATATCATCATTTGGTTTTACCATATAAAGTAAAATAAGAAATTGCCACTACACAGGACACAGAGGATGAGAAGGCGGACAAAAGGAGCCAGATAGTAGATTAGGGAGAAAGGTTAGAAGTGCTTTGTCCATTTTCTACAGCTAGGCAAGACGGTCTCAATGGCTCTTTTACCACAAACTAAACCATCACCAAGGACCTCTCTGATAACTTGTTTCCCTTTAAAGTATTGCTCAGGTCTTTGGTAAGATGCCTGAACTAAGGTCTTTGGTTAATAAAAGCTTCAGCAATATTCCCGTTTTCAAATCTGTCCGTAAATATCCCAACGGTGAATGTCTGAAGCTTCATGTGTCCTAATTGCAACTGTTGCTAACAAGCATTGTTGGGCAAGTTACTTCCAAAATGTAATACAGTACTTATTACTTATTACTGTCTTTTTTAAAGGGGAACTATCATGCAAAATGCACTTTTGTACGTCTTTCATACACGAATATGTGTCCCCGGTGTGTCAGGGAACTCACAAAGTGTCAGAAAACACAACCTTCTCTCTTTTCCTCCATACCTAAATATCTAATAACGGGGCTGCAACGGATCTGATACAGACTGATACAGATTTGAATTTTTCTGATGCCAGAAAGGGGGTGCTCTGCCTATATGGCCAACTCTCCACCTATCAGGGGAATGGGGGGTTGGGCCACGGCCATTGCCGCTCGAAAGCACTGGAGGCGCTGTAGTACATATGCCAGGCCTGTAAGTGGCGCTGTAGTCTGCCACAAAAGCAGCGAAGAAGACTTGGTTGCCATGGTTGCCCTTCTGTTTATTCTCCGCTGTGCACGCTCTTGCTCTTTTTCTCCCTCCCCGAGGCAAGCGTTTGCTCCTGCTGCTGTAATTCAATGCAATCCCTCCCTCGCTGTAATTCTCTCCGGTTTGCCACCAGCAGATGACAAAGACCCACCTCTCCGCCTCTTCCAAGGAACGAGGGGACCGTGCGACAGAGTTTCAGTTTCGCCGGTCAACATGTCCGTTAAAGTTTACATCGTCCGGACAAAATTAGAAACGTGCCATTACATTACTTCGTCACAGCAAAACGTAATACATTACTGTAACTCCATTACTTTTGTACCGCGTTACACCCAACACTGCTAACAAGTGGCTAAATGAGAATACTAAACATCATCACGTGGAACACAAGTCTGCCGTTAGTTTAGCGGTGGTGACGTGAAGACATGCGAACGTGACGTTGTTTGTTTATAGTCTAACATTAGCTTATAACTTGCTTCTAAAATCACAAAGTGGTGGTAATATCAGTAAATTAACCTGTTGAACAAAACGTGTAAGTATCATAAACGTGTGTCTGCCACAGATCTAATTGGCTGCAATATTTCAAAATCCAATGGAAAATTCCCATTGCTATTTTGTTGAGGGAGCCCTTCACTGCACCACTCGTGTTACTCGGGTTCCTTTTCAAATGGCTCTAAGGAGATTTCTCTATGAGTCTGACGTCCTCAAATGCAAGTACTGCACAGATGAAGAGAAATTCATTTGAATGCCAAAGGGTGGTGTCATTGATGGGGAAACAGGTCACAATAACATTAAAGGTAATTTGTGGAGGCCTGGATGGTCATCGTGTACATGTGTCCTTATAGTTTCTATTCTCAGTGCTTCTTTTCAATGTCCTTGCATAAAGCCTTACAATATGTGCTGCAATATACTCCTGTCAAATGAATCTTGCTGCATAGTATAATAGCAGTAGGAAAATGAGACTGTGACCTTGTGATAAAACTCATATTCTGTGAGTTTGCCTGCTTATACCAGTTATTTCATTCAAGCCTTATTTGGTCATATACAGTGCAGATGGTTAACTCTCATCTTATCTGTGGATATTTGACCACACCAGTGTCAAACAAATTCTGTGACAGCATCCAAGGTTGTGTGAAACAAGCTGACAAATAGGCAGAATAAATCATAGAAAACAACTCTAGCAGAGACAAGAGCAAACACGTCTTTTGTCGTATTTTCTGTTTAAGCACTATTTGGAGTTGATAAGAAGATAGTTGCCCTCACCAAGGTTGAGTCACAACATGCAAAAGTTGTAGTGAGATGCAGTGAAGGAGCTGTAAACGAGGTAAAAGCGTATTTTTTCAGAGATAGTGTTCACCATTCGATTTATTTATGTCCTTCACAAATAACCTCTCAGTGTGAATGATGGTTTGCTTTTAGTAGGGAAGTATGGACAAGCTTTAGGGTCGAGGCAGCAATATTTCTTAATGGTTTTGAAAAGATTCAGGTGGCACAGTTTATGAGCTTTTTAAGTCTTTCAATCAGAAAATACAGCAAGATAGAAAGCATTTTTTTCTGTACACACAGGTGCCAATTTTCTTTCAAACAACATTTGGGGATCACTTTTAGACACTAATGTGAAGAATCTAGTTGTTAGCATTGCCTCTAGTGTTGATAATTGAATACTAATCTAAATCCTTTGGCAAGCTAGAACTGCCACACACTCACCTTCCTCGTCTTTACAAATATTTTACTGTTTTTTGCATATTTTAAAGTCATTGAAGTGTTAAAAGTAAGTAATGCACATTTACCTTTACCACATTCTGTGAGATTTTAAGGAAAAGTTCCCCTCACTTGCCAAAAATGTATGGGAAAATGTTTACAAAAGCTAAAAGTAATGGCTACCATGATGTTGCACTCTGGCAATCCAGTGTACGGAGGGGACTGAGATCGAGCGCTGATTCAGTGTTCACATTAAAATTTGAGTCGGAAATGCACAGTGGGCATCTATTGGTATGCATTATTAGATGAAAAGATTTAGAGTTGGGAACAATGCAATTTCACTGCGAGTATAACAGGAGGAAAATCAACTGACTCATCGTATTGGCAGGATTATTGAATACAGCTTCACTTTCCCCATTTCTCACAATCTAGGGAAAAGGAAGTCAAATGGCATTTATCGAGTCTATAAGGCTTGGCCAGGGATAATGGAAAATTGCTCATGAAAGCGGAGAGAATGCCTTGAATAGGAGAAAAACATCAAGGCTGGATCCGGCTCTAAGCCATTACAATAATATAGAGGCAGAGCGAAGAGAAAGAATGTAGGCCGAGAAAATGAGTGGGCACGATTAAAGATTATGTGGGACCTAAAATGGTCGATTATGTGGGGATTGTTAGGGGGGTCAAAGATGGCCTGCCGTATTGAAATTAACAACTTCATCTGATTTATGTTTGGCCTGTCACACGCAGAAGGTGGAATTGAATCCCACGTCTTCCGCTCGTGCAGCTACACGCCACAAATGCCCAGTTTTTCAACCTCTGTCGATGGCAAACAAGGAAGCAACCTCCCCTCCTGCCAGCTCTACGGCTGACTGACTCCCTCTCGCAGCTTCATCTTGCAGATTGATAAATAATGAAGGCTTGGTTTCTCAGAGGGTTGTCTTCACACTCTGCACCTGGACACCCTGCGTGTCTGCTGGCAGGCGCTAAAAAGAGCCCGCCAACAAAGCTGAGAACCACAACCACTTACCCCCTCCACAACATCATGTTTACTGCATATATGTGATATGAGAGAGCCATTTTGACTGAACTGATGCTTTGCGTGGGAATTTGAATATTCTGTGCAATGTTGAATTCCTCCTTGAGGTCTTTGCCAAAATAAATGAAACACTGCTGCTGTCTGACAAAACAAAAAGAGCAACACAGTTGTATAAACATGGAGACCTTGAGGTCAAATCCGCTTGCTTTTGTGTCAAGAAGCATTTGTCTGTGTCAGGGACATGGTAAGGACATGATTGTATGGTCTTTAAGCCTTGGATTTAAAACAGCTCCTGATAGAAATGTGTCATTTCCGTATGTGAATCATTGACCTTTTACAACATACTAGTCTGATGAGAAAACACCAGAAACACCAGAGTGGAGCTCTAATCTTTAATATGGGACTCAATCCTTCAAATGGAAACAGAAGAAGTTGGAAGATTAGACGGATCAAATCCCCGGACTGACCTCAGAACAAGATGGATTCCAATTTCCCTTAACCAATACTGAATTTCCTTTGGGCAAGGCACAGGAAAGGTCCACCCTCAGTTTGTCTTGTATTATTACTGTACTTGTCAAAGTCTGTGCTGTTAGCTTCATTCCAGGTATTCATTCGGAAATGGTGTAATGTCTTGTTGTTGAGTGTATTTTGCTTCAACCATATCCAATTCTACTTCAGGAAGTAATTTCCCACATTGCCCAGAATTACTTTAAAATCCCAAGAGAGCAGCAAGGGACCTATTGCATTTAGCGGTAGAGCTGCATATGGAGGTGGAGAGAGAAATAGTGATAGCAACAGCATTAAAAAAGCAAGGCAGCATGAGCTTTTTCACTCTGGTGAAAGTGCCTCACATAAAATGTAACATGTCTCGTGGCTGCATTGCATTCTGGTCTACTGAGGATTATGTCAGGGTAGAAATGTGCATCTTCAACGATGGACTTCGGTGAACATGAGTGCACAATGGTGCATGAGTGTAAATGTTAATTAATTAATGTTCACGTCTAAGACGAGTGGATTTTTCTCTCTCAAAACCACTTTGTAAAAAGTCTGGAAATAAACATTTCAGAATATATCAGAAACGTTTTATTCCCCAGCTTCTACCATTTGGGAAATTAGCTTATTTGCTTTCTTTTCACAAGATATAGGACAGAAGATTGATATCACTCTTATGTCTGTCCATTAAATATAAAGCTGAAACAAGAAGATGGCTAGCTTAGCTTAGCACAAACACTGGAACCAGGTGGAAACAGCTAGCCTAGCTTTGTCTAGATACCAGGTACTGTAATAAGTGGCAACTGCAGGAGCTCCATACAAGAAAAATGGTTAGCATTTATGTTGATAAAACCAATGTGTATTTGATCTAGCAGTTGATTGAATCTGGGTTCTTATCAGTAAAAGCTCAGATAATAAATAGGTGGAATGCAAACTGGAACGAGACGGCTTGAAGCTCCTGCTCAGCAGCCATGCAGGTGTAGTCCAGTCTGGCTATTTCTTCATTTTCCTGCTGACCAGGCATTGGTACTTTTTAATAAGATTCATTCATCTTCCCTTCATGCTTTCCCCGCTTACTACTTTATTGGATCAGACTGCTGACGGATATTATTCCCCATGGAATCTATTTACTCACCATTTAGGTAATATTACACTCACTTTGTATCAGTATGGGGCAGCAGGAGAGTATATTAAGCCTGGCAACATGTTTGTAATAGCTGGAGAACAATAAGAATGTTGCATTCAAATGTGAAACACTTTGAATGATGACACATTAAAAATTACCGTTTCAGTTGCAGTCATTATTATTGCACTGCATACCTAGACACTCTGGTTCAAATCAGGTGAAGCAGACACCTGACATGTTCTGTTTGGGTAATAGTGTTCTATTATTTTTAAAGGATTTGAGTTCAGCATACTAGGAATTTGTTTTGACATTTAAATGCAAAAAAGAGTGAAAGATCAAATGCATTAACACAAACAGCGAGTGCTCTTCTTAAACAGCCAGGTTGAATCGAGCCTTCAATGGAATTAACATGCAACAATGAAAGCTTACATACTTAGTCCTTTTCTTTATTGGATTTCTCCACAGTAAACCTTTTTCATAAATAGCTACCCTTTCTTCTAGCTGAAAGTTCAAATATCTGAGGTAACACCTCTTAGGTTTTTAATAACGCCTCAAAGGACGACGATGATTTATAGCATTTCCCACACTCTCACTTTCTTCCTGGAATTCTTTCACATTTTAGACCAAAGACTCAATATCCTGATTTAACCAGACTTCAACTGTTTGATTGATCTGATCTTGAAAACGCTGTCGTATCTCACCATTGTAGGCTGCAGAAAGCTGTCTGGTTTATATCCTATTGGTGTCAGCCGTAGCTGAAGGCAATGTGATGCATCAAAAAAGCTCTGGGACTCATTACCAATTCTCCCTTCCAAAGAGGGATTAAATATTATTTATAGGGCAGGGGGTAGACTTAAGTTCACTTCAATTGCTTCTTCCTCTGTTGTCAATCTAAATGATACGCTTGCAGGCGTGAGGCCTTTATTGGAGCAATGGATGTACGAGAGAGTTTGAATTCTTCATTTTGCTGGAGGAAGTCTGCGTGATGAGCTGCAACCGAAATTACAGTGAATGCATTGGAGCGAAAAAATGATATTGATTTACAGCAAGTAATTAAAATCCATCTATTTATTCTGATCTGCAATTAATCATCTGTATATGGTTATTGGCTGCTCTCAGTTTAAGCTTAATATAGATCAAACAACAGAATAGTAAAAGCCTTTGCGAGTGAAAATAGTTTACCTTACAGAGGCACATGGTTTCCCCTTTCCTGTATTGTGTTATAGGTTTTTGCGCTCCAACACATTGTGTGAGATATTCTAAGGGGCTGGACATTTTCAAAACATCAATAAACCAATTTGCCAATCACAACAGAGCTGGCCAGCTAACCAATCAGAGCAGGCTGCTCTGGTTTCAGACAGAGGGTGAAAAGAGGTGCTGCAGCACAGACAGTATGAGAAAAATAAAGGGCTTTTTGAACATTAAAGAATGGAAACATGTCACAGTAGAGACACTACATAGTGATATGAAACCTGAACATGTGCATAGGTAAGCCCCTTTAAATACTCTAACAGAGAGAAGCAGAGTAGGATTTTTCTTTCTCGCCTTTTTTTCTTCGCACTACCACACCTTTCCCATTGGTCTGAGGTTATGGTGCACTAAAACACACTCCACTGCCTCCACTGACCCTGTCCGGCTCCATAGATCTACATTACAGACTGTGTTCCTGCACAGGCTGTCTGTATGACTGATTCTGCTTTGAGCCTCTTCCTCCTTCTCCTCCTCTTCAAAGGGGCAGAACTCTGAGTTCCTGTAAAGGTTTTTCAGGGTGATGGTGCAGTAATGCGTTACAGCAACTCATAACTCATAACTTTTTGTTTATGAAAACCCTTTAATTAATCCGTCAAACTTCATCAATTCGAAAAAAATAATCTTGGAGATCTATTTATAGATAAGCTCTCTTTCATTGTGATGAATGAAAAACTAATTAATGCCTTTGCTGTTATTTCTAAACATGATTTTGTTTCATGTTAAAAGTCGGTATTTCTGTTGCAGGGATTTATCGATAAGAACAGCGATGTCCTTCAACACATCCAAGTAGCACTGATGTTTATGATGTTTACTCTTTTATCTTCTAATCGCTACAGCTCTGCCCCACGTATTCATTTGCTCTGACTGTTTGAATTCTGCTCCAGCAAGCACCGGCATGGGATTTAAGAGGCTTCCCTTTCATTAGCCATGCTGGTTGTCACTTAGCTACCCATCTCAGGATGTGTGCGTCCGTCACCTGCTTTCTCGTTAGGGTCCAAATCCTTTGTCAGAGGATTACTTTATGAGCAGGTTCGTGGTTTTTTTAGGTGTTGATTTAATGGTGGCAGAAGATATTGATGGGCTGCACCCAGAGTCTGTCAGAATTAATTTAAGTCGTGGCTCTTTTGATGTCTCCTCCCGCCGACGAGGTGTGGAGTTATTACCTCCTCGTCACGGGCTGCCCCTCTCTCCCGTCTTTGCTCGGCCCCTCTGTCTCTCCATCTGTCTGTCCTTATCAATGTGTCTGCCGTCGGAGAGGGTGGGAACGAAGGGGGAGGAAAAACATCTCAATACAAAGTAGCCTTCAAATTCTCAGCTCCACTAAAAGCAATTCCACCATGACGGCAGCATGGCTGAGCTGTACTGTATCAAAGGTGTCAGCTGAGTGCTTGACACAAGCCGTTGGATTTCTGATGGGGTTATTTCCCAAATACTTACTTGACAGCGCCTGTTTTCGCCGTTACATTTACAGCCTAACTGGCATACACAGGATTCTTGTAGGCAATGGGAAAAATAGAGTGTGGGAGGCCTCTTGTAATTTATTTCCTCTCTGTTACTTAGTTTTTGCATTCTTAAAAATATCAACAAGCACATTTTTCTGGCTTTTTCACCAAGTGCCTTGCAAGGACATTATCTGCATATTTCAATTATTCAACAGTCATCGAAACTAAACCATAACAACATGATATTTTACCCATAAAACCTTTACTTGCAATGTTTTTCGAAAAGGATGAGCCATTATTTTTTGGCACAATATATAATTTACGACTTCAGCTTGAGTTTCCTTACCTGCAAAAACCATCAGATCCTAGTCTGACATTTTGTGCCAATAGTTTTCCATATATTTCACGGGGAAGGCAAAAATGTTGCCACACAGTGATATCAGGAAAGCAGCAGAATTGTGTTTATTTTGTCCATGATAGTGGCCGTGCTGTCTTACAAAGTGCAGCAGGTAGCTGTTCTGTGTTGGCATTCATTTTGGCTGCAAGTTTACCTGCAAACTGCGCTGTACCCTCTTTTAGCTTAAAGGTCACGTATGCAAAATCCACGTTTTCATGTCTTTTTTACATCAACATGTGTCCCCTCTGTGTAAAGAGATTCTGAAAGTGTCAGGAAAAAAGATTCGCTCACTTTTTGTCCTGATCCATTTATATAAAAACCTTTTTGAAAATGAGCTGATCAGATTTTGGCCACTTTATGATGTCATAACGATTGTTTGGCTTGTGTATCCATTAGCCAATCACCAACAAAGTTAACCCCCCCCCTTATCACCCGAATCTCCTCCTAGAGCACCATTGTGTTCTTTTTAACCAAATCTCTCTCAGAGGAGCGTGGGGAGGGGCTCCTTATTTTCATCTAAAGTAACAGACAGAGAATCAGCACTTTTGAAACAGGGCTNGACAAACTGACACAGGACAAGGGGGACTGACACAGGACAAGACCAACTGACACAGGACAAGACCAACTGACACAGGACAAGACAAACTTAACAAAATCTCTCTCAGAGGAGCGTGGGGAGGGGCTCCTTATTTTCATCTAAAGTAACAGACAGAGAATCAGCACTTTTGAAACAGGGCTGAAACAGAGGGGATTATGGGATGCTGCAATGATCTGTTTGGTGTTTGGAGCCAAACACTTCAGAGACATGTTTTGTATATACGTATCTGAGACCTATAATATATTGATGAAAAACAGTATCATAGGGGACCTTTAAAGCTCAAGCTACACTGTGTGTGTTGTCTTTAATTAAAGATGCCATTAAGCTGTGGTATGTCTAAGTATCACTGTGGGGGTTGTTTTGCTCTTCGTTCAGGTAGAAATTGAGGTAAAAAAATAAGAATTGCAGATCTTTTTGATGATCGAAATGGAGAGCTCAACTCAAGCGATTCCTGTTTTAGAATCAAAATTATGACATCCTTAAACTGTATATACAGTATAGTTATATTTGTGAACATGTCCAAGAAATAGTGTGCATGAATTCCATACAAGTTCAGTTGTATTTCAGACTGAACAGCTCTTGCCTTACATTAGCAAAGTGATAAAACATGTGCCCTATGTTGTCCAGTGTAATCTTACTGAAGACCATTAAACTGCCTCATGTACTAGGTCACAGTTGTCCATCATAAGGGAATAGAAGGGAAGAAGTGAAACGGAAAGTCAAGGGCAGTGTTCAGGAAGACATGACTGTCCTCGCATTGTTAAAGTAACATTGATTAACTTGAATTAAGACACAGACGCCTGGCCTTCAGTTTGCCACTATCATTTTGCTAAGGGGAAAGACTCTGGGAAGAGTAGGGTTATTCCTTTCCATTGTGAAACATGATATAGCTGTTCCAGCCCTACAGTACTTTTCAGTGTCCATGAAATACAATAGCTTATAACTACAGTTAATATGTATTGATATTGGCTTTGATAGCAGTGGTTACTGTCATGATATGTATTTATAAACTCTTTAATACTCTGCTGAATGGTGTTGAATTAGTACCTATTGCTTTATAACAAAGTAAAACCATGTCTGTTGTGACTAGATAGTAGACGTCAAAACAATTATATTTTAAAGAGAAAGTGAGTTGATGTTTTTTCCCTGTTAAAGAGGACATTATGCTCATTTTCAGTTTCATATTTGTATTGTGTCCCTCTACTGTGACATGTTTACATGCCTAATCTTCAAAAAGGTCTTTATTTGAAACTGTAATTCGAACAATGCTTCTTTCACTGTCTGCTGATCTGCAGGTGGTTAACAGGGTTGTATCTGTCACAAACTTGGAAACACAAGGTATTGGACTCAAATGCACGACCCCGGAGACAGAGGTAAAGTATGAGTAAGATACTTTATTTACAAAAACAGGATAATAAATAAGGATCAACACTCTTGATGAGGTGACAAAAAAGGTTCAAAAGGCACAAAAGAAAATCGCTCAGTAAGTGAGGAACAAACTTACAAAATAATTCCAGAGCATAAATCAGGCTTGAGACAAGAGGCGCGTTCACACCAAGTACTTTTCCCACAAAGGTTCCTGAGAACTACGATTTAGTTGCATTCACACCAAAAAGTCAAAGGAACTAAATTAGTTCTAGAGAACCTTTTTTACCCCCTTTTCATTCCCTGCTAGAGAGCAGGGACTTTCGTGGGAGAAAAAGGTTCCTGTGTCTGATTGGCTGGGCGGAATGCAAACCACGCCCCGTCAAACTCCCCAAAAATGTTGTGAAGCCGCCATTTTATTATCCTCGCATTGCATTATTAGCATTAGCATTAGCCCAGCGCAGAAACGCAGAGAGACTAACTTATGACAACACAAAAAAAAACATGGGAGCAGTGGAGATGAGGAGGTGTCGGCGTTCTGGCCATTTACTCGGAAGGCTTCAGTAGAAGCTGCTGGGACTCCCAGCAGCTTCAGTCCCCAACCCCAGGGACTTCCGGCTGTAGATTTTGGGTGGCAGTATACGCCGTGAAGTTGTTTGTGGCCTGCCAGTAAACCCAAAGCAGAAGAAGAAGAAGTGACGTCAGCGGCTTCATTTGCGTAATCTTCACTCAGGGACTTATTC
>NW_011368281.1:0-5020 GCF_000735185.1 Notothenia coriiceps | reverse complement strand
AATCCACCCCCAGGAACTAATTTCCGGTGTGAACGCGATCTGTACTTAGTTTATGAGAACTAAAGAGTTCTCAGGAACCTTTGTGGGAAAAGTACTTGGTGTGAACGCGCCTAAGGTGAGTAATTGCAGGCATGCTGACTACTTGCAGAGAGGACAAGACGAACTGACACAAAACAAGAGGTAACTGGGTTGAAACAATCAGGGGCGGGGCTGGCACTGATGAGAGCGGGAGACACACACAAGGGTAGGGAGTCAAGGAACCTGGAATGAAGCATAACAGGTGAGTGTCAAAATAAAACAGGAAGTGGGAGACAATACAAAAATTAACCAAACAAAAACATGAAACATGACTAAACATTTTCGACGGGACACAACAGTATCTGTTTAGCATTTCCACAAATATGCTTTTGATTACTCTTGCTTTCATGCTTGTGGTTTTAAATAGTTCGTAAATCCATGCGAAGTCAGTAAAACTCCCAGACGATAACCTTAGGGCTATTTATCCACATCATCACTAACTAAGCTTTGTTCCATGTTTTCTTTAGTTGGTCAGGGGTAATGCATGGCATTAAAGGGGCTTATGCTTGTTTTCAGGTTCATATTTGATTGTGTGCTTCTACTATGACATGTCTCCATGCTTTATTAAGTCTTTAAAACATCATGATCATAAAGTTACAATAAACTGGAATTATTTTGAAGATAAGAGAGCTATAAGAATAATATTAACCAACATAGATATATACATTATACTAAGAAATTATAAATGTTCTTATTAAATTACTCTACGCTGTGGGTCTGCACTGATGTGTGGCCTTTATGAGATGCCATAGTGATGATGCTGCATTTCAAAGATAACACTTTCATTAAGCTTAAATAAATCAATTTAGGAAGGCAAAATTAAAATTACCCAGCTATGAACAATTTGAGGCAGTCGCGTATTAGCAATCTGTAATTAAAGTGAAATGTAAAACCAGTTAGTCATGGCTCATTTAAGGCGAGAAACCAGCTTGAAACTTTAGTTCAAGGAGGGTTCAGAAATGTAGTGTAGATACAAGTGTCTAGATACAAAATATAGTTACCAGAGAGGGCATGGTCGAGTTTCCAAGTACGGGTTTTTGATCAGGCTAAGTGAGGAGGATTTGCTGTGATCTTGATGCAGACCTGGCCAAGCATGCTTGACGTGTGAAGCTGTGTTTAATTCCTTCAATGCTTAGTAACTCTAATCCTGCACTCTTAATTTCACAAATTCTTGTTTCTCATGAATCACTGACTGCTTATCCCTCAGAGCCATGTCGTCGAGATGAAATATTAAACCCGCCGTAAACAGAGTGGACCCCCGTCTGTCTTCTGGTCATACAGGAAATGAAAGTTGAGCGTTAGCACGAAAAGGGCATTTGCTTATTTGTAATACCCAAGGCACCACTCTGACTAGCCATGCTGGAAGGACGAGGACTGGGCAATAAAATGGAAGGACATCGGGCCCCCTCCCCACCACCGCCACCACCCACACATCGCCCTTTCCTCCACACTCACAATGAGGAGGGAAATGATGCGTTAAACACGATGGAGCCACTCATTCTATAAAACAGCTCCATGAAAGAGAGGAGATAGTGCCGGTAAAAAAATGCAGAAATGACACGTTGTTTTTCACAGTTTTCAGACACTGTGCCTGTTGTTTTATGATTATGAGCTCCACAACCGGGCACGATGATAAATCTACTCGTAAATCTCTCCGCAGAGTAGACTAAAATCAACGACTTAGAAGCCGGTCAAAAATTCATCATTATGAAAAAAAAAGACATGAGGAGAGCACTGCAAAATTGTCTTGGCAACATCCCCTTGACACTCTGTTGTTAAATAGAGCTATACGTAACTTTCGGCTTTGCCTACATCACAATGTGGTGATCTTCACTGACTCAACTGTGTAGACAAGTGAGTGAGCTCCTTAAAGAAGCTGAAGGCACCTGGGAAATGCAATCATATCAAATTATATATTGTTTGCTGCTACGGTTTATCTTTTCCCCATGTGGACCCTGTAAAAGGAGCACCAGGAAACATCTCTAAGCACACAACAAGAATATGCACAGTATCCTCAATGTAGAGCGGAAATAGATTGAAGCAGGAATGTAATTGCAAAACCTTATTTGTCAGCGAACAAAAAGCAGAGGAGGGATGAAGTAGAAAAGAAGTGCAGCACCAGTGTGAGAGACGCTGACATTCTTCTTTGCCTTGTCTTGTTTTAATTGCTTTCTGCTTCCTTTTATTCCTCCGGCTGGCAGATAATAGTCAGTTCGCCATATTGTGCACAATTCTGATATAAGTATGTCTGTTGCAGAGCAAACCAATCATGTTGATATATGTCATTTAAAATGTTTCTTTTAAAGGACATGTGAAAATGCATTGCCTTTTGTGGTTTGTTAATTAAATGTATATACAACACTTACGTGAATCACAGTAACTAGAGATATCCCAAACCAAACATTAAGATAATTATTAAAGCCCCTGTCACACTGTCCCGAAATTGACACCCGATGGACACACGAATATTGAATTGTGAATTTCGCACGAAGATGGCCCCGAACCACACACAAAGGCAACATTTACATTACATTTAAGACATACAACTGCAACGAAAGTAACACAAACGATTATGTTAATGTACTATGATACTGTACTGATATTTTCAGACTTTGTTCTTTACTTTCTCCGTCTTTATATGTAGAAGTTATTAAGTTTTCTCCGTAATGTTGTTTCCATAGCAACAACAACTTTCTTCAACTCGCCTTCAAAAGAATGTATTATATCCTTTTCAGTTTCACAGAACACAAATTGGGTTATTTACATAATATGTTTACATGATTTTGTTGTGCAATAAAACAACCACATGGACACATGATAAAGGAAATGTTCAAATTCGGCTCTGATCGTAGCAACATCGGGACATTCGTGAGGGCATCTTAAGCCTTCGTATGACCGCCGGTGGAGTTTCTTAGGCTCCGGCAGCAACTTCGTGAGCGGTTGGCAACATTTTTGGCATGCCAAAAAATTGCTGAAGGAACTTGCAAAGGTTCATTTTCGTGTTAAATTAGTGTGTCAATTTTTCCCTTCGTAAGGCCATCGTGAGAGCATCTTGTTATCATCGGTGCCATCGGGGCATTCACCCCGATCAGAGTGAGGGTGAATGCCAGATGGCACCGATGATAACACGAAGATGACACGACTTGACAAGATGCCCTCACGAGTGCCTTACCAAGTTGCCGCTCGCGAAGTTGCTGCCGGAGTCTGAGAAACTCCACCGGCGGTCATACGATGGCTTAAGATGCCCTCACGAATGGCCCGATTTTGTTACGATCAGAGCCGAATTTGAACATTTCCTTTATCGTGTGTCCATCGGGTGTCAATTTTGGGACAGTGTGACAGGGACTTAAGGCAGATCTTGGCTTTTTATTTTTATTTAAATCTGCATCTGCTAAAATGAAGCCAATGCTTTCTTTACATAACTATACTTGTTTCTCCATCCCAGCCGACGAATGGTAACATGGTAATCGTGTTAAAGGTAAGTACAAGTGCACACGTTTTTACTTCTACTACATTTCCAGCCAACCTATCTCCCTTTGACTTTGGAAGACAATTAGAACAAAGTGAATGAAAAACACAGAAAATATTCCTAACTGTCCTCAGGACCAATTAATAAAGATCTGTGCTGATGTCAATGCGTTTTTTGCTGTTTTGCCCAGGGGCCCCGAGGTCATAGAAACAGACTTATGTTATAAAGACTTTGTTCAAACACATCGATGATGAACCGGGTCACGGCTGACCACCTTTGCAGAATCACAGAACATTTAGGGGCTGTTTCCTTTAATTGTGCATCCTCCACTTTAGTAGAGGCAGCATTAGAGCTAAATACAACCTGGTGATCAGCTGTCGGTGCAAATGTGTCCAAAATGAATCCATGTGTAGTTTGATGGTACAAATAACTATAGATTTCATTTCGGAGAACTGTGAGTCAGTTGGATGGATTGTCTGCTGCCTCCAGACAGGACAGGTACATGAAAGCTTGGTGTTTGTTGTGCAGACAGCGGTAGCGTCAGGGTCTATTGATTCAGCAGCTAGCTCCAAGCATAATCAAAGCCCATCCCAGAGGCAGCAGCGTCACTGCTCCACTGCACTCCAATCATATTTACGCTTGATCACATCCCAAAGAGCTTGTCACCTTAGTGTTTTTTGACACTTAAACCCAATATATACACCCTGAACTTGTAAGGAAGAAGTTGCCCTTCTTCTCCTCTTCAGGTAAACTGCAGGCTCCAGTGCTCTCTGAATGAGATGTTTCACACTGCCACCATGCAGCGCTGTTAAGGTTACAGAGGCCCTATTAGCCTTGTTGGAGGTTATCTCTTTCCTGTAGTGTGTTAAAAAAAAAAATGTGTGCATGTGAAGTAAGTAGTCTGCAAAAGGCTAATATCCCAAAGTTCCCTCCTACTTCTGTAACATAATGACATCACTTTGTAACAATGGTGCTTCTATTGTCTAGTGTTCAAACACATTGTACGTGATAGGCTAAGCGGCGGGACATCTCTTTCAAGCAGTTGACCGATCACAACAAAGCTGGCCAGCTAACCAATCAGGGCTCTGGTTTCAGACAGAGGGTGAAAATAGGTGCTGCAGCACAGGCAGTATGAGACCTTTTTGAACATTAAAGCATGGACACATGTCACAGTAGAAGCACAAAATCAAATATGAACCTGCAAATTAGCATAGTAGGGCTCCTTTAACATCATGAATTACCCCACTAACCCACTAAAGAAAACATGGAGCAAAGCTTAGTTAGTGATTGTGGATAAATAGCCCTAAGGTTATCATCTGGGAGTTTTACTGACTTCACATGGATTTACACACTATTTAAAACCACAAGCCTGAAAGCAAGAGTAATCAAAAGCATATGTGTGGACATGCTAAACAGATACAACCCTCTTAACCACCTGCAGATCAGCAGACAGTGAAAGCAGCATTGTTTGAA
>NW_011368280.1:18264-28454 GCF_000735185.1 Notothenia coriiceps | reverse complement strand
ACAAGTTGGAAGGGAGCACAATAAACCTGACGAGTTTGAATTTGAGTTGATTATGAGTTTATTTTCAATTGATAATTAGCTCACAATAAGTTCACTTTAGTTACTCACACAACTTGACACAAGCCATGGGTTCAGACCTGAACCTGAACCTCTGGACTTGAGTCCGGACCTGAATGTGAGTCCAGGTACGCAGCACTATGCTGGGGTGTACAGTTTAACCATGTCCTGGATGTAGGAAGGGCCAGATCCATTCACAGCATGGTACGCAAGTACCAGTGTCTTGAAGTGGATTCTAGCAGTTACTGGAAGCCAGTGAAGGGAGCGGAGGAGCGGTGTGGTGTGGGAGAATTTAGGAAGGTTGAAGACCAGACGAGCCGCTGCATTCTGGATGAGCTGCAGAGGTCGGATGGCACATGCAGGTAGACCAGCCAGGAGGGAGTTGCAGTAGTCTAGGCGTGAGATGACGAGAGCCTGGACCAGAACCTGCGCTGTTTTCTGGGTCAGGAGGGGACGTATCCTCCTGATGTTGTAGAGAGTGTATCTGCAGAAGCGGGTTGTAGCAGCGATGTTTGCAGTGAAGGACAGTTTGTTATCTAGGGTCACACCCAGATTCCTATCATTCCCCCTCATCAACAAAATGATCGCACAATACCTGAACCATTATGATAGTAAGAACCAGTGCTTTACCATCTTGCAGGTAAAGATTTTAAGTGACAAGTTTCGCATTTTATTGAATTTGCTTGTTCCCTTTTATATCTGTAATCAAAACGTGAAGCCAGGCCTGTGTGGTGTAGCTTAGCATCGCTTAAACATTTAAAACAAGTAGGCTACATTTAATATCTTATTAACACTAAAACGTCACTGTTTATATTGTTGTATACAGTACATGATATTTGTTGTAGTACAATGTGCACATTTTTATGTCAATATTTATATTTTGTGTGATGCTTTATTGGACAATTTACTTTAACTTCTTATGTTTATATAGTATAAATATTTTTTTTTGGTATCTTTTATTACACATTTAACTTTAACTTTATATATATTTCTATTTTTCATTATTTAATTATCTTTTTTGGTTAATTTCATTCTCAAATGGAGCCACTGTTACAGCTTACTATTTAACACAATATATTTAGCTTTTCTATATATCTGTTCTATTGATTGAAAAGTATAGAAGAATATACTTTCTTTCTGTTTTCTGGATTCTCTCACTGAGGGTAACAGAAATGTGTTATATCAGTTAGCGTCTCCTTTTCCCTTTATGTACATTATTATGTTTTCTGTGTCACTGTTATGTTGTTTTAAAAACATTAAGACCCTAAATGATAACTTATAATCATGGCTTAGGTTGTCGATAGTGATGCAAAGTGAGTATTGGTTAAAGAAACACATTTACAGGTTAAAGTACAGATGCAAATGTAGACAAATATCAACAAATGACTCGGCCATCTAAAGAGATAGGCGTCTTTTGCATGTGCTAGAAAATAGCGTCCTTATTCAAATCACACTTATGGGGAATGTGTGTGAGCAGCAGGTTGTACAGTTTCCTGGAAATATGCAAATGACCTGCATCACTCACTACTTTGTTAAAGGTCACCTATTATGCAAAATCCTCTTCCTCATGTCTCTTCTACATAATCATGTGTCCCCTCTGTGGAAAGAGACTCTGAAAGTTTCAGGAACAAAGATTCTCTCTCTTTTTGTCCGAATCCATTTTGATAAAAACCTGTCTCAAAATGAGCTGATCAGATTTTGGCCACTTTATGATGTCATAACGATGTTTTGGCTTGTGTAACCATTAGCCAATCAGCAACCAAGGTCATTTAAGACGTTCTGAGCAAACGGTGAAACTAAAAAACTCAGACATTAGACTGCATTGAGCATTAACAATAGCATCCATGTTCTCCCCCCTTATCACCTGTATCTCCTCCTAGGGCACCATTGAGTTCTTTTTAACCAAATATCTCTCAGAGGGGCGTGGGGAGGGGCTCCTTATTTTCATCTAAACTAAAAGATAGAGGGTGTTTCTCAATGTCGAGGAAGGATCCTCCAGAGCCACTATTTCAAGGATGCTACCTTGTGGAGTCCCGCCGAAAGACTGTTCCAATGTCCAGGATCCTTGGAATTCTACCGAGGCCGGCGTCCTTCGTTGCGGGAAATTTCGAGGCTGCACATGTGTATCCTCCGCGGTCTTAAAATACCCACAATGCTTTGCGAACGGACCAATTTCCAAAATCTTTGGGGGAAAATGGAAGGCGGGGCCTCTCATGTGACNGCTGTCAGGCCAATGTTGATCGATGGTGCTGCCTCAGATTATGAACACAGAATTAGCACATTAGGACTTGATGATAAATAGACTAGCCATCAGCCAAGCCCCCACATCACCCAAAAGAGCAGCGAGACAATTTGACTGCACCCTGCGCTTGAGCTAATTTCAGCGGCGTGTGTTTGCGGCGAGTTAGGAAACACTGGAGCATAAAGGTGAGGATTTATCTAACAGTGGATAATATGAGTCTTAAAGGCTGTGGGCGGTAGCAACACAATTATCAGTTTCTTTCTTTATAAAAAGGGGGGCAAAGTATATTAATGCAAATGTTACCGAGTTCAACTTTAGCCTTCTTGACCCTGTTGACCTTTGAGGGAAAGGACACACACTTGTATACAACCTTCCTGTCTGACAAAGAGGAATGATTTACAGACAGTGGGTGTTTCTCAATGTCGAAGAAGGATCCTCCAGAGCCACTATTTCAAGGATGCTACGTCATCGAGTACCGCCGAAGGACTGTTCCAATGTCCAGGATACTTGGAATTCTACCGAGGCCGGCGTCTTTCGTTGGGGGACATTTCGAGGCTGCACATGTGTATCCTCCGCGGTCTTAAAATCCCCACAATGCTTTGCGCACGGACCAATTTCCAAAATCTTTGGCGGAAATCGCACTCCATTTAAGGCGGGGCCTTGCATATGACGCACACCTGCACACCTGTTCCACCATTCTTCGTTTTCCGAGGCTAGGAAGGATTCTTGCCTCGCTTCTGAAGGACCTGACTCGGAAGACATGTCCTACCAAGGAAGCGTCCTCGACATTGAGAAACACCCAGAGAATCAGCACTTTTGAAACAGGGCTGAAACAGAGGGGATTATGGGTAATGCTGCAATGATCTGTTTGGTGTTTCAGCCAATCAGAGATATCTTTGTTTTTCCAACTCTCTGTCAGTGATTGATTGACATGTACCAATATTGTTTCCGCTGGATAAATAGTCAAGTGTAAATAATCTCCTTGTCTCTTCTCGCAGCTGGTGGCGAATGCGTTTCTGTTTATGTGTGTGAACTGCGTGGGGATTTTCCATCTGTGGAAGACGGAGCGGGATCTCAGGAAATCCAATATGAAGAGAGAGGAGTTCAGCACCATACGCTCCCAGAAGGAAATCAGGAAATATCAGCAGGTAGTACAAAGACACACTCTGTCTTCAAACTCATTATTTGGTATGGAGGTGTGTGTGGTGCAGTGGACTAGTGCGTTGGTGTTCGGATCAGGGGGTCACAGGTTCAAACCCCTCTGCAGTCAGCATGTTGTTGTGTCCCTGGGTTTGATTGCCCACAGTATTGAGTATGTAATTCGCTTTCGATAAAAGCGTCTAACAAGTACCATGTGATGTAATGTCATGTGTGGTTTTAATTTAAATGTAACCTATTTTAATAGATTAGGTAATAATAATACAAAACGCCTCAGCTTAGCCTTTACTGACACAAATCAAATGTTCACTATAAGATAAGATTTTACAAGTGGATAATTCTGCATTATAAAAATCACGCAATTTTATTTTTAAAAGGATATTTTGTATTATTATTATTCCTTAAAAATATTATATCAAAGAGATAATGTGCTAGAAATAAATATATAAATATGAATATACAAATACCTCGATACATAGAGGGATTGTAATAATGCTAATAAATATTAATACAAAAAGGGATTATTATTATTATTCATAATAACGAATTTGTTAAAAAATATAAATAATAGAAAAATGAAATCAAAGAGATGATGTGCTCGAGATAGCCATGTAAAAAAATCTAAGTCATGATAAAACTAAAAGATAAATAATGAAAAAGTAATGAATAATTACAACAGTAACGAGTTAACAGACTAAAGGGTAAAATAAGTTATTAACAATACCATACAAATGACAGGTATAATTGCTATATCTATAGTCTGTCCTTCTGGATTTAAAATCGTTACGTGCAATCACTTCATTATCAAAGAGACTCTCTACCTCGACAGCCTGGGTTAAGTCGCTGTATGCCTTTGTGGCTATTAGGTCAATAGATTAATGATTCACTCGTCCGAAGCCCGGCAGCGATCGAAAAGGCAAACCTGTATGGACGCTATTCACGGCAGGTAAACAGATAGATGAAACACGGTCCACTGAGTAAACACCGCAGCGCTTCAAAAGAGGCTATTTCCTGTTTCTTATACAGCAGACGCAGAGTCTCAAAACTCATCACAATATCTGTCATCTCTGTGTCCATGGCAACAGGAGAAGCTGCTGCTGTCAGTGTTGCCACGGTACATCGCCATGGAGCTGAAGACGGAGGTGATAAAGAAGCTGTTCAAACCCGAGACTGAGAAGAAGAATGAAAACAACCCTCACAACTTCTACAGCCTCTACGTCCGCAAGCACAGAGACATCAGGTGAAGATTACTTTATAGACTATACTATTATTATTATTATATTTTTTACTATTATACTGCACATTCACTTTTTTGTAGTTCATCTGCACTGTCATTACTTGTGCTACACAAGTCAAATGTATTATTATTATATTACATTTGAAATGCATAGAGACATGACCCTCATTGTGACCTTTAATATGAATTACTAATGATACTTGTACAACATAAGTACACAACTGAACTACACGTAATATATATATAGTCTATAGCTCTTAATCAATATTTAAATAAAGTCTTTCTTACAGTGGCATGAAGCTGTGTACGTGAATTAAATTGTACAATCCTATGTTTAAATAGTATTTAAAAGTCCTTCTTGACAGATAGAAGATACAATATATATATATATCCAAGAGAAAGACTACAGGTTTAAGATGTCTAAAACGGTTTTACATTTCCTTTTTTTGTGATCAAATTTGTATTGATAAATAAAATAACTAAAAGTACATCAAAGAAAAATTAGACAACAACAATTACTTACAAAAATGGTTTTACATTTCCTGTGTTTATTCTGCAGCACTGAGAGTCACTGACACCTTCTATCATACTAATGTGTGTGTGTGTGTGTGTGTGTGTGTGTGTGTGTGTGTGTGTGTGTGTGTGTGTGTGTGTGTGTGTGTGTGTGTGTGTGTGTGTGTGTGTGTGTGTGTGTGTGTGTGTGTGTGTGTGTGTGTGTAGCATCCTGTACGCAGACATTGTGGGTTTCACAAAGCTGGCGAGTGCCTGCTCCCCTGAGGAGCTGGTGGCTGTTCTCAACAAACTCTTTGGTAGATTTGATGACATCGCGAAGGTAAAAACATCTACAGAACCACCTCAAAGTGACTTCTTCCTTCTCAAAGGACAGTTTTGAGTCACCTAATACTGCGTCTGACTCCCTTTCTCTGTTTTGTCTCCATCTGTAGAAAAATGGGTGTCTCCGCATTAAGATCCTGGGTGATTGTTACTACTGTGTGTCTGGTCTACCTGATCCCATCCCCACACACGCTAAGAACTGCGTTAAGATGGGGCTGGACATGTGCTCTGGCATCAGGTCAGTCATCTGGATTTATTACAAAAATGTATTATAGCTGTCTTCTTTTGTTATTATCTAACGTATCAAAGAAATGAAGGACTCGTTAGTTGGTCAATCCCTGGTGTTACTTTCGTAGGGAAGAAAGCTTTTTTTCTTCATTTACTTGTAATCTATTTATTTTATTTTAATTATTTTCTATCGGTTTTACTCTGTGTTCTTATGTTTAGATGCTGTTGTTTAGTTCACTTGTTTTCTGTGTATTTTTATACGAAAGCATGTTGTAACTATGTTTTGAAAGGTGATATATTTACAACGTTTTGCTATTATTATTATTATTATTATTAAGAAATCAGAATCAGAATAACTTTATTAGTCCCACAGAGGGGACATTTACATTGTTACAGCAGAAAAGAGCCAAAGAAAGCTTAATGTTACCTNAATGTGAGACTAGCCATCAGCCCCAAGCCCCCCCCACAGTCACCAAAAGCACGCAGCGAGACAATTTGACTTGCCCACCCTGCGCGTTGAGCTAATTTTCAGCGGTGGTGTTTCTGCAGCGAGCGCTTAGGAAACACTGGAGCCGATAAAGTGTGAGGATGTTCTAACAGCTGGATGGAAATATGCGAGGCTTCTGTTAAACGGCTTTGGTGGCCCGGGGTAGAACACAATTATCAGGTTGCGTTTCTTCTAGTAAAAAGGGGGCCAAAGCTTATTAAGCAAATGTACCGAGTTTCAACTTTTAGCCTTCTTTGACCGCTGTTGACCTTTGGAGGAAAGCGACACACCACTTGTATACAACGCCTTCCTGTCTGACAAAGCAGGAATTATTTACAGACAGTGGCGTTTGGCGCGCGAATGTCGAGAAGGATCCTCCAGAGCCACTAATTTTCCAAGGATAGCCTACGTCATCGAGCTTCCGCCGAAGCGAGCTGCTTCAATGGGCCAGGATAACTTGGAGGATCTCTACCGAGTGTTGAGGGGCCGGCCCTTTCTTTCGTTGCGGGACATTTTCGAGGCTGCACATGTGTATCCTCCGCGGTCTTAAAATCCCCACAATGCTTTGCGCACGGACCAATTTCCCAAATCTTTGGCGGAAATCGCGCTCCATTTAAGGCGGGGCCTCGCATATGACGCACACCTGCACACCTGTTCCACCATTCTTCGTTTTCCGAGGCTAGGAAGGATTCTTGCCTTGCTTCTGAAGGACCTGACTCGAAAGACATGTCCTACCAAGGAAGCGTCCTCGACATTGAGAAACACCCAGTTAGTTGACAGAAGACTCTGGTCCGAATATATATTGTGAAAAAAGCTTTTTTTGCATATTCTCTCGAGGTTTTGCAATTAGGGGGGAAGGTATCCTAAGTTAAGAAGTTGTACAAATATTCTAATGTTTCATAAAACTTTTATTTATTTTTAAACAGATTTTTTCCTGTGTATGCGTTTTCAACCATTGGTGTTTGAACCCTATGTGCTATGAGACAGTTTGACACTTTAATTATTAGCGTAAGGTAGCTGTAGAACAAGTAAATGTGCAGTGAGGCGCTTCATCCATTACAATGTCTCTTCATTGTGTTTAAAATATGTATCCCTGCACGATTGCAGATACAGACTAGGCTACACTAATATCAAAAGTATTATAGTGTTGTTAATCGAGTAGCATGGTTTAATAATGTATGAAAGACGTAATATTTTCTAAAGTTAACAGATTTTGTCTAATTGTTTGCTTCAATGTTTATTACCATGTGGAGAACAACTTGGTAGAAGGGAGTCATTGGCCAACATTTGAAAAAGTCAGTTGTCAGTTGTAACACACCCTGTATATATATATCATATTGTGACTATGAGTGCTGTCATTTACCTGCTCTCTGCCTTATTGCACTGTTTACGAGGGGGACAGAGGAGTTACTTTACCTGACATGTTGATTTACAGAAGTCTTTCCAGCTTGCTGTTTGTGTAGCTCAAAGTCACAGCTCAGCTCACAGGTGTTCCCTTTATTTGCCAGATTAGACTCTGTGGGCGTGTCCTGAATTACTTTGATTGACATCTCCCTTGCTCGTTTGTTAGTTTTGTTGCACCTGTTGGGGCGGGGCAGCTTCCACCTTTATCTCTCTTGTTTGTACACAGAGTTCTGTAACCTGAAGGTAAAGTCAGCGCTACTCCACCCAACTGCAACCTGAGCACGTGTCTAATCAGCCAGACTAACTGAAAACACCTGGGAGTCTGAGATCTTATCTTAAAGTAAATAACAGTGTTAGAGATTTGCAGGTACAGTTTAGCCTGTGGAGACATGAACAATTCAACATTTATTAAGTGCAGTTTTAGAGCTACACAGTAATGTGTATTTCTGGAATAAAACTTGGCCGAGACACACAATGCCTTAAAGCGAAAACTAGAAGGTTTTATAAGAGGAGATAATAATGCTTCAGTGTGCAACAATATAATAATTGGCTGCACACCCACACCAGGCACACACTAGGCTTTTTAAATAGCTGACTGACGTGAGCCATTTGTGCCTTGTTTCTTTAATCAGTGATAAACTGCGGATATGAATTGATTAACGGATTCATAACTCTGACTTCAAACAAATATGTCTTCCTAATATCATCTGTAATTCATCTCACACAGATGGTGTGTAAATGAAACATCTGTTTGTACCTCGTTCGGGGGATTTATCATGTGGGTGTACTGATGGCTTTTGTCTAACTTTGCTTCTGTTTGTGTTTTCATATTAAACAAGACAGATAAGTACAGTACCGATAAACAATAGAGCCTTACAAATACAATTATTGTTAATGTGTTATCTGTTAATGCTGCACAAATCAGGACAAAGGGACGATTTAAAAACAAAAGTTGTTGCCAAATGGAGAGGGTTCATGGGTTTTCTATGCACAAGAAAAACCATAAACACCCAGAGAATATTTTACTTCCACACAGAAATGCATGCAACCTCTCAGTGCTACAGATTACATGACACATGTATGTGTGTATGTGTGTATAAATCATATTTTATATTACATACAGACTAAACAGGAGACAACAGAAGCTTTTAAACATCCTGTTGTTTTGTATGGAAAATTGTTTAATTCAATATATTGATAACTGGGGAGTTAATCTTTGCATTTCTGCAGATTACATTTATTTGAATCTACTGTTAACTTTGTGGTACTGTTAATTAAAAGCTGCAATAACAATTTCAAGAATTGCAAACATGGCTGTGAAATATTGATTCTGTCTGAAGCTGCAGATACTCATATTCTTTACTTATTATTCTCCAGCTTTGTATATGAAGCTTTCACATCAATGAGACCCATCACACACTTTTATACTCTTTGCTTAAGACTTACAATAAAGAAACACTCAGTATCCGACCTTCTCTTTTCTAGAATCTACAGCTTTCTAAATATTTCAGCTGCTGCATATAGACCATCCTCACCTGTGATGTGAGTGTCTTCAGTTTGCGAAAACACCAGTACACACGAATAAGAATTAAGTTGCATGGCCTCTTAAGACTAAAAGGAGTGTAGGTGAGGCTGTGTTGAGGGTGAGTGCGGACCCCCGGCACCCTGCGAGACCCCGGCTCTGCTCCCTCTCTCCCCTTTAGCCGGCCCCTTCTCTCGGCAGGCAGCGAACAAAGAGAGGAGCCAAACAATGGATCACTCTCAGAGCTGAATGGCTTTGCGGGTCAAGCACTAACCCCCCTCCCTCTTTGACAGAAACACAACCCACACTTGTTCCGCTGAAGAGAGGCTGACCCTCCCGGCAAAGAAATAATGAACGCAGCCTGGGCATTAAACTGATAAAAGTACCGGGACTGGGATCAGTTTGGCAGACAAATCACCTCTAATGGCGTGAGGCTGGAGCCTGTCTTCTGTCCTGTCTCTGCCCTCTTCATTATAAGTCTACTGTACACTGTCCAGGCATCCACCCTGCCATGTTAGGCAGAGTTCATATCTCAGGCGCGACCCTAAAGAGCAGCTGTCCGCTCGTTCTCCTAGCATCGCTCATTTTGATCGTTCATTTCGTGCTGGTTTCAGGTTTGCTGGAAACGGTGTCACAAACAGAGTCCATAGAGTGCAGCCAACTGAAAACATGTTGGTGAGTTATTTGTTAGTCAAATTGACAGATCAACTGCCACAGGAGCTGCTGTTTATAAATAAAAGCTCCACCTATGACATATCTCACAACATCAACTCTGGGATTTGCATGTTTCATATTCAAATTTGTGAAAAAAATACATTTGCAAATCAGCTTTTGTTTCACCGCTCCTTCTTGCAACGTCATTTGCAGGAGATGTCACACACACACGCACACACGCACACACAGACGCACACACACACGCACGCACACACGCACGCGCGCGCGCGCGCGCGCGCACGCACACACACACACACACACACACACACACACACACACACACGCACGCACGCACGCACGCACGCAC
>NW_011368280.1:17649-18235 GCF_000735185.1 Notothenia coriiceps | reverse complement strand
AATCCGTGGAGCTCCTCTCACACACACACACACACACACACACACACACACACACGCACGCACGCACGCAACGCACGCACGCACACACACACGCACGCACGCACGCACACACACACGCACGCACGCACACGCACGCGCACACGCGCACGCACACACACACACACACACACAGTTTATTCTCCACTGCTTCTTGTTTAAAGTCATTTTATGGCTGCAAACACACCCAACCATCTGGTGCTGTGAGGTTAAGAAATATGTTTTAATGTTATGAATTATGCCAAAATGCAATTAGATCCAGGTCTGTTCCTAGTCAGAATAAGGAATGATAAGATAAAATATAATTATCCCCATGGGGACAATGGGTAAGATCATCTTTTACTGATCCCTCCCTCCTCCTCTTCTGCTTCTTCCTTTGTTTAACTGTCTTCTCTTCTACAAATAAGATGTTCTGACTTCCTGTCGGCTCTGTTTAGACGCCTTGACATTTCTACGAGGCTCAAGCGGTGGTTCTGCAGCTCAGCGTCTGTACGGGCAGCTGAGGTCTGGAGGCATGCAAGCTGTTGGGTCTTTTACCTTGGCTGACTGC
>NW_011368280.1:9682-17604 GCF_000735185.1 Notothenia coriiceps | reverse complement strand
TTTGAGAGGGACTGCACACATAATCTGAAATAACAACTCATATTTCTCGCATCAAATGACATCAAAATGCATTTTAATGGCCAAACTAACTTTAAAATAGGCATTTTACACCGAGAATAAAACGAAGTTCGGCCATGTTTTTTTTTTCTGCAGGGAGAAATGTGAAGATCACGTGACATAGACGCCAGCCATTGGAATGAATGGTGAAAAAAAACGAAGGGATCTTACAATTTCAGAGGCGTTTTTGTAGAAATACTACGTCCTACGTTGTGGACCAACGTAGTTATTACACGTTTTTTTGTGAGACTGGGTTGGCACAGCAGCATGTCTGTGAGGCCCAGCCCCCGCACGCAGATGAGAGAGAGAGATCTTTTAAAATATATTGAAAGTTAGAAACGGAGATGGTTCGATAAAACGTGCAAGATAACGTTTATGTGGCATTTCTTTATTGTCGAAATGATGACATTTCATAACGGGATAAAATCAAAGTGAATGGCCTGCTGCTGCTGAAGGCATGGGGCAAATATAACTGTCCTTTGCCTAATTTATAAAGTAAACCTTAGCATCGCACTAGCAGTGGCAACTGCAATCAGTTACAGCTGCCCTAAATCTGTAGCCAAGTCTAATAACACCAGTGTACACGTTGCTGTGTCAATACAGATATTTATTTGTTAATTATTTGTCTTTACTAGTCATAATACACCTGGTTTATCGTAGCAAGCAGTGGAAACTCCCCTCAAGAAGCAACAATTGCCAAGGGTATTGCAACCCTCACTCGCTAATATTTCATCATAAATATAGCACGTTTGTTTATTTTAGCAAACCATGCTCCAAGTAAANAGAAGTTCGGCCATGTTTTTTTTTCCTGCAGGGAGAAATTTGAAGATCACGTGACAGACGCCATTGGAATGAATGGTGAAAAAAAACGTAGGGATCTTACAATTTCAGAGGCGTTTTTGTAGAAATACTACGTCCTACGTTGTGGACCAATGTAGTTATTACACGTTTTTTTGTGAGACTGGGTTGGCATGACTGCATTTCCATTGTCCACGTGGGCATTCACATTTTGTGGAGAGAATTCCCTCTTCTCCTGTGGTGGTGGGATTGTTTTATTATTTAAAATATATTTACATTTGTAATGCCTTCCCAATTATCCCTTTTAATTGTTTATAGCCTACTGTATGTTTATTTCATGGATATTTCTGTGTTTTCTGGTGTGTAATATTTGTAATAAAGATTTCATGTGACACATAAAATGGATTTGTTGATGGGAATTAATGTGAATAAATTAACTCTAGGTTAACGGTACTCTCACTATCACTACTCACCGACACTCTATAAACCTTGTCCCTCATGCTAGCTCTGACAACACCGGTAAGCACACCTTCATCTAGGCTGCACTGTTGTACGTGTCCTGACTTATAGTGGTTCTCTCCTCTATCTACACTCTTCTTGTCATCTTTGTAAAATGATATCAGGTAATTGACACAGCCATGACTTCTAGTGAAATTCAGTGTGGCTCAAATGAAAAGCTTTGTTAATATGCAAGTGCGCGAAAGTCAGTTGAAACGATCTTAAGTTGGCGTGACGTTGAAGTCGTGCGACCCTGCTGCTGTACTGGCTTGTAGTTCGTTTATAGCATAACGTTAGCATTTTGCTTCTGGCGACTAGATTTATGATTCAAAACTTATAAAAGTACGTTTGACATATGGAGATTATCCGGCTGAACAAAATGTGATCCCTCTCTTAAATTTGTGTCAACCACAGACCTTATTTCGAGCTATTTTCCAAAATCCTATGGAGAATTTGCATTGGTTTTTGATGAAGGAACCGGAAGGAGTTTACTTCCGGGTTTAAGGACGCGTCACTGCGGCTCTCTATTTGCTCAGCCAGTATGCTAATATGCTTGATCAATCTTCATGGAAATGGGGTGTTGAAAGAAACATTCAGAAACAAAAAGACGCAGAGAGAGAAATTGGTACACTAAATGATCCATGTCGATGCAGGTCATGACATTAAAATGTAAGCGAATGCATTTTGTGGTGCAGTGTCATGGGCTCTTACACAAAATATCTACATGCAAACACACACCCTCTAATTCAACCTTTTTACAGTGTTCAACCATGAAGAATCACCTCATTTTGAGGGCACATTTCTGGTTCAGGAGGATGCATGCATTTCCATTGTTGCCCAGTGGCAGGGCTTAACAAATAGGATTAGATCCGTGCCTGAGAGAGCACACTCCTGTTCAGGTGACACACAGCTGAATGCTCCAGCTCTGCAACTAGACACAGAGAATTACTGTTAAAGGTCAGTGGAGTCAGACGCTGAATGTCACAGCTTAGCCACAGTTTGGCAAGAAAATACGTTAGATAAATACGCCTGTGTCTTGGTGTAGAGTTATTTTGCAGCTCTTGAATTTCCAGCATAAAAGACCCAGGATTACAGGGTGAGTTAAAAGGCAACAGAGGCATATCGATTAGATTCAGTGAATCAGGCCTCTGCTATGCTGTGAATAATAAATTGAGCAGAAGACAGCCAGGGGTTGCCATGATGGGATCTGAGTTGTGCTCATTCGGGATGAGATTGTGGATGAGTCATATCTCCTGTCTCAAAGATCTGGGGAATCATGTCACTGATCTGAAATCGCCTCAGAGCAGCTTACTACAACTTTAAATATGCATTCACACCCCATTTAACAACACAAAACGACTGATCAAGGCTTGCTGCAGAGGGTGGACCCTCAGCGAAGGAATTGGACTCCTAATTGCACAACTCCCCAAAGTGGCATTATTTGGAAAGGGTAATTGCTTAAATATCTGCCAAGATGTAAAATCAGACAAGAGTGTTGAATCAGGGACCCAATCAACTTTACTGAGACATCTTGTGACTCACTGAAGCAGGTGTTATTGGTTGTTCTCTTTAGTAGACTCCGAATTGTGGGCCTAAAAACACTTAGTTGATTCAGGCAGTGAACTGTGACAAAAAGGGTACATAATGTGCAGCAGAGGGAAAATGTCAGTGCTTTGTAAAAAACAGAATGCAAAATGAAATCTCTAAATGAGACTTCATTACCTTTTTTTTATTTTGTGTTTTGCGACCTGTGACTTATGATTTCAATACACTAGTACTAGTAATAAGGCCACTATAATGTGCACTTCCAGCAACAGCGTTGGATAGCATGTCCGTCTGTCAGTCCAAGACCTATTGTCATGCAATTTAGATATTCATGGTCATGAAGTTGGCAAATGTAGTTCAGAGCGGCCAAGGTCGACATAAAGTGTTGCATGGAATTTGCTACACATAAAGGAATTTGTGCTACGAGCAGGTTTTACAGTTTTTTGTTTGATTCAACATTTTCTCAGCTGTATAACTGTATCAAAACTGAACCAAAATGGTTACTGTAAGGGAATATTTCTGTCCTACTCCTAAGTGTCAAAGAATAATTCTTCCTTACTCCTAAGATATCTAACCTTATTCTGTGTGTTGACATTTACGACTATCACTGCTTCTAATCTCCCGTAAGGAATGTGTTAATGCAGTCGTATGTTGATACTAGGTTTTATGGCCTGACCTGGTGGGCACAGGGGGGGTTTTACGACTGTGAGAACACTGGCTTTCTAAGCTCCACAGATGTGAGAGACATCTCCTGTGTCTGCAGATGTTTACGCCCATCCCCAATATGTGGATTTGACTCTCTGTAAACTAGTTAAAAGGTCTATCAAGAGATAGGCTGGGCAGAATTGTCATGGCAACCCACCCGTGCAGTCAGAGCCTTTTGCTGCGGTGACTTGTGATATGAATTCTCCGGCCGTTGACTTGTAATAAACATCATTGTTTGACATCAAAGCTCCAACTCTCCTCGTGTCTCTCTGAGTCCTGACTCTCCATTGCTGCAGAAGTTTCCCTTACAGACCCTAACCCTACTTTTGATACATGCTCTGATAGATAACTGTTTGCTTGTGAAAAAACCCAATAAACAAATTATTTCAATTGAAAGTCAGCGGGTAAAGATGTACAATATAACACAATAAAAGCACAAATATCATACAGTAAGTTAAGAAAAGCTAAGTTTAAAGTTAGATTAAACAGCTTCAAGTACTATTGTTTCGTTATTTGGTAAAGTACAGTGATAGTACGTAATATTCTTCATTTTGATGATATTGTGTAACTTAAGATGCATGTCTGTGTGCAGGCAGGGTTACTAAGTGCTTCAGCCTGCTAGCTGTGCACACAGAGTCTCAGTAAAGTTCACTTTCCACTCGTGCACATTCACTCACAGACCTATAGTCCTCACTTTGTCCTCCTTGCTGGTGTTAGATGTCCCGCCTTTTGTCCAACACTCTCAGTCCAGATTGTGAATCCTTATCTGGAGTTTCAGATCACCGTCAATTATTCAAGAGCTTTCTGAAGCGAGAGGCCTTCACAGGGGTACAGGCCACACTAACTGAGACACAAGACACTGTATTAGGTCATTGTATTATGTTAAAGGTCCCATGTCATGGCCATTTCCACTGATCATAATTCCATTGTTGAGGTCTACTAGAATAGATTTATATTGCTCAATTTTCCAAAATCACATTGGTTTCTCATACAGCATCTCTGTAAACTACGTGTATTCACTGAATTTCACTCTCTGCCTTTAACGGCTCGTTGTAGCTCCAATAGCTCCAGCCCCCACCCTCCCTGTGAGCACAGTGTGCTCTGATTGGTCGGGACGTTGTGAATCGCGCTGAGCTCCGTGGAGGTGTGGTTTCCTTGTTTAGCGATACACAGCGAAACACAGCCAAACTCACCCTGAGCACACACAAAGTCACAGCCGAAGTAAAAAAATAAGTGTGGCTTGATATTGAGTAAGAAAAAGGTTGATAAACGCTGTGAGAATGGGTCTGCAGAGAGAATTTCGTCTCGATCCCAACTGTCTGTTATCAGCCTGCAGGGAGGAGAGATCAGCAGAGCTGCATGCACTGAGTGTGTGTGTGAGGAAGTCCGTGGATTGGTCAATTTGGACCAATCAGCGGGGGCTTAACGTAACGGCTCCACGGATTGGTCCATTTGGTTCCGGGTAACGCATGACATCATGAGTTACCCGGAAGAATCAATGGACAGTGACGTATCTCCAACGAGTCGTTTCGGGGAGGTCTTTTCTGTGTTAGAGTTTTACTCGCTACAGGGTGTACTTTGAGGGTTTCTACTCTGCAGACCGTTTACATGCAGAAAAACTTTCATAACACACAAGGGGACGGGTAATAACCGGAAAAGCATGACATGGGACCTTTAAGACACTCTCACATCATTCAAACAATGCCTCAAAACTCACCTTTTCACTCAACTCCTAATCCACTAACCCCTCACCCTTATTCCACCTAGTTTAGCACTTTTTACTTTTGTTGTTATTGTTCTTCTTTACTTGCTTGTAAAGCGCTTTGAGCAGCAGGAAAAGCGCTATATAAATCAAATGTATTATTATTATTGTTAAGTAATGGAAGAAGAAAAGAGTGACGATTGTGAAGTATACCAGATTATGTGTGAGTTTGGCTCTAAAGATGTGTCTTTCTACAGGCCGGGAATCTTGAAGGACCCTCAGATCATGTCGGGGGTTTGGCTGGTCATCTTTTACATCGTGTGCCTCATACTGGCCAGACAGGTATGTGTGTGTTTTTGTCATTTCATTTAATAAAATAAATCAATCTATATCCCACATTCGATATTTGTTGTTTCTCTGTCAGGACGAGCTGAGTTGCCGGGTAGACTTCCTGTTGGACCACTGCTTCAAGACGGAGAGGGAGGAGATGGAGACGATGGAGAACGTCAACAAGCTGCTCCTTCAGAACGTGCTGCCGCTCCACGTCGCCTCTTACTTCATTGGCAAAAATATCCGCAACCAGGTATTAAATACCCGTCATCTGCCAGTGTTGTTCTCTGGTTAGCTATGCCAGCTTATTAAAGCGAATACAGCACTGCATATATTCTAACAGAGCATCTTAAGTTTATATTAATATTTTATTTAATCTTTTATCAAAGTTTTTACTTAATTAGTTTCTAATATAATGTATTTTTTCTATTTTTTTATTTTAAATTCTCACATATTTTCATGTTCATATTAATATTAATATATTTTTGTATTTATTACATTTTCCAAGGAGACAGTAAGAGCTTTTATTTTGATGTTTTACTGTATGCAGAGTTTCATATTAGATTGAAATTGAAAGACAAAATGCATTTGAGATCACTGAAATGAACCGTGAGGTCTGAATAAAATAGCTTTGCATGCATGTATGTTAAGAGATGTGATATGTGTGTATTGATTTAGTTGCATTGTGATTCCTGCGTTTATTTGGGAACATAAAGTTCTTGTATCTTAACCAATGAACTAATGTCAAAACATGTATCCGAAAAGTAGAAATTCACCATTTAGAAAATCCTTAACACTTAGAAATGACTCTGAGTTGATGGTTTCAAATGCCTGTTATCTTGTAACTAAGTCCTTTTTCATTTCAAATGTGTGTTTCAGGACCTGTACAGTCAGTCCTACGACTGTGTGTGTGTGATGTTCGCCTCGGTGCCTCAGTTTAAAGAGTTCTACAGCGAGAGCAGCGCCAACAGGGACGGGCTGGAGTGTATGCGCTTCCTCAACGAGATCATATCGGACTTTGACGAGGTATGAGGAAGAAGATTAAACATCCCCCGTGTCACATAAGGTCTGTGTCCTTAACTGCACTCTTTTGTTTCCAGCTTCTCTCAAAGCCCAAATTCTGCTCAGTGGAGAAGATAAAGACCATCGGCAGTACGTACATGGCCGCCGCGGGGCTGAGACACGCTCCACTCAGCGATGAGGAAAAGGTTTGTTCACGACAGCTACAGATGTCTTTAATAACGTTTTCAAATCAAAACTCTTAGCCACCCTGCTCTCTATAAACATGGTCTCTGGCGCCCCCTACAGAAAGTGGAGATGTCCTACAGCCATGTGCGCACCATGGTGGAGTTTGCCATCGCTCTGATGAACAAACTAGAGTTCATCAACACACACTCTTTCAACAGCTTCAAACTCAGGATTGGTGAGTCACCATTAGGTCAAAACGGACACAAACATAACATTTCATAAACTTGAGACAAAACATAACGCTGGGTTTCCTTCCCCATTATTTCCCTAATATAATTTGTACACAAGTATTTTGGTTTTTACGAATCTTTTTGTCATGGAATGTTCAGCCCACATATATTTTCAGAACACGTGTAAAAATGTCTATTGCAGTTTCCCCGGAAATCTCCATATTTGAAAGGGTAAAAAAAGTAACTTCAGAAATGACTCAATTATCAAAGTAGTAGTTGGACTTATTAACTTGCATCTTTAAACTGTACAAATAAAAGGTACAAAATTGCGATAAAATAAAGAAAAAATTACAGTAGCAAAGAAATCACAAAAAATATTTCTAGACTAGAATAACAACTCCAAGGAGGACATTTTTAAAAACACAAAGATATGTTTTTTTATGTTAATGAAAATGTAAGGATCCTTCATGTTTTTTTTATACCTGCAGGAATAAACCACGGTCCAGTGATCGCAGGAGTGATCGGAGCTCATAAACCTCAGTATGATATCTGGGGGAACTCTGTGAACGTGGCCAGCCGGATGGACAGCACCGGAGTTCTTGGCAAGATACAGGTCAGAGAAATAAAGACACAACAGAAGAAGGTGGAGGTGGCTGATAGGGTGGGGCACCTGTGAAGTATTTTTGTAAGCACTGTCGGAAGTTAGGGTATAAAGGAACTGTATGACAATCATATGACTTCACATCACCACCGCTAAGCTAAAGGTGCTAATGTTTGACGTCTCATTGAGTCACTTGTTAGCAACAGGCTTTTTTAAGATGTGTAAAAGCTTCAGACATTTACCAGTGGGGTACTTACTGATTTGATGT
>NW_011368280.1:3994-9670 GCF_000735185.1 Notothenia coriiceps | reverse complement strand
TTTCCCGTTATATGGATATAAAACATTCATAGTTTATTAAATATGAAGGTTCCTTAGACGTTGTTTCCTTCAAATGACGCGATTTCGGCCCCGGATACGGGTCCGTGGGGTTTAAGATTAAGGAAGGGACCTCATTTAAAATAATTCAATAGTACAGAGCTACAAGAACAGCCCAGCTCTTCCTCTTCCTCTTTCTTTTGCTTCCATGTTGGCTTCCATTGTTGCTGTAAGAAAGTACTCACCTGTGGTCTTTTCATAGTGCTAACATCCTGATTGATGAGTCATGCTCTCAGGTGTTTGGTCAGGTGGAACGTGTTTCCTGATCATTGGTCCGTGTGTGAGGCATTTTGAATATCAGTGTTTTAAACCAACTAACACGTGACTTTATGTCAGATTCCTGTGTCTTACGTGGAGAAACGGGTGCAGTGGTTTGCAAAAAGTGCCAGGTTGATTTGCAAATTGTGTGAAAAGCTGAAAACGTGTTTAGAGTTTTGGAGATTTCAGCCGATGTTTTGCTCTTTGAGTGTCAGTTAAAATAATTGTGCTTTATGTATAATTTTCGTGTGTTAGCAACCGAGAAAAACTGTAATATTCCATTTGTATACATTTCTATTCCGCATGAACATAAAGTATATAGAAATGTGTATACAGTTATACGTCCACCAAAATATAATAGTTTAAGTACCACTTGGAAATTGGGATGAAACTTATTTTAGTCAAACCTGTTTAAAACGTGTGTGTGTTTGCCCTTTGGTATTTTGGTTTTGATCCATAGTTGCCATAAATATCTCGACCAACAGTTTGAAATAAACGCTTGTGTCTGAGTCAACTTCTCGATGTCATTCAATCAACTCATTATAATCAATCGATATAACAAAAAAAAGTTCCATATCATCATTTTTGAGATATGCCTTTATTTTGAAATTCCTTTGCGCTTGAGAACCATTGGCACTCAAGTGAACCACAGGACGTCCAATTGAATTATTTTTATTATAAAGGAGTTTTAAATGATCAAATATGTGATTTTCGTAAATATCGTATCATCGTCCAGAGAATGGATATTGTGTCATGATGAAACCTGGTATATATATATATATATAGAGAGAGAGAGAGAGAGAGAGAGAGAGAAAGAGAGAGTGGACAGAATGTAATTATATTGTTTTGATAAAAAGGAGAAGTTACAGTAGTATGGGCTGGTTTGCTATAGCTTGCATAATTAGCTAACTTAATATTACATGCATACAATATGAGATCAAGTTTATTTGATGCATGCAAATATAAAGGCTTACTGGGTAAACTATTCATGTTTTCTTTACTTTCTTACACTTATGTCCATTGTAATTGATAGTCTGTCTTTTAAGAATATGTGTGTTTATTATACCTTGACCCAGTAGCTGTCGCCTCTGCTCCGGCCCGCCTCTTGCTCCTTGCAGATGAACCCCCGCAGCAGCTTAATGGTTCCGTCCACCTGGTCCTGAACTTTCAGGTCGGTCGAGATCAAGAACATTTTTTGGGGGCGTCGCTTCCTGGTTTGCTCATGAGCCCCTGACATCTTCTGCGTGTCTTTGTCTATAGCCGGGTTCACGAAGGAATTAAGTCCATTATATAACCTGTAAGATGAATCAAGAGTAGTTTTAAAACCACGACAAACAGGGTGGAAATGCGAGTTCACCTTCGACAGGTAACTCTAAACTTACTTAATTCAAAAGGAGGTCCATTCTTTAAAACAAACTATATCGCCACTACATTTTCGACGGACAAATCACGTAGTTAACTTTGTTTGAAAAATATGTAGGCTTTTATAAAACACTCACCAACTTCATCAACTCTGAACGTCAATATAGTTCCCTTCACATTTAAAGGAGCTACGCTTCAGTAACAACAAACCGCACCGTGAAGCAGGAAGCAGCGTGACAGTCACCAGCGGGAGCCAATAGGAAGTGAGAAAAGTTCACCGGGCGAGTTGTTTGAGCCAATCACAGCGCACGTGGTCGTTTCCGAGACTGCGGGAAATTCCACAGTTCTTCACACGGAATGTAGTATTTATGCAAAAATATAATGTTTTTGAGAAAATGTCACATTAAAGAAAAGACATGGACTGATTCTAAACCAAATATTGCACATTATAACTTAGAATTACAACAATATGGTATTTTTTAATTGTTCTCTGTAGATATGTGTAGGTACCCCCTGATGTCAATGTGTTGTGTGTATGTTTGATGTCTTTTTCTTGAATAGAGAAAAATCTGATACACACAGACAGAATATAGCTGTATCTTCTTTATTAGTTTATAAATAAAATAGAAAAATATTTCTCTATAATGAACATACACTTTTTTACTTGCATTCACACTTCCACATCATCCCTCACAGAAATACATACTCAAAAGAAAAGGATAAATATTCAATCAACACTTGGATTGTAATGCAGAACTACCTTTAAAAAAAGACAACATATAGGACAACATACGTAAAAGTGCAATATCGAATGTGCTTTATCAGACTTGTCATGGCACAATACATCTGTATACCAGGATGCTGAAGTGTTGTAGCTTAATGTGTCAGTTGTGGGCAGTAGTGAATATAAAAACGATTCTTATTTAAATCAACATGGTTGCAGCACAGCTCTCCGTCTCCAGCAGTGAGCGATCGTACCGTTAACCAGTGGCTCCTTACTTTATATGGTTTGTGACACCTTTAGTAAATAATGTGTACTTGTAAATGTGTATGGGTCGCGAGAGCTTGAGTGAAATGAGTCATTTTCATTGGTTAACTTATCAAGAGTTTCACATAAAAGCATAGATTACTGTGAATAATCTCGTAACCCACCATAGTGGAGGATGGGAACCTGTGGAAACACCAATGAGTATCACATGACTCTTCAAAGTACACATATTGTTTAACCCCATGTTTCCTACATTTAAAGACACTTCTGTAACATGTTTTAAATGCCGTTTCGTTACTCAGTAAAACCACAATGGAGTGAAACCATGTAAATAAGTTAAAATAAAACAATTATATTGATATATATATGCGTATTTGAGGTATAAACTACCTTTCATATCCTTCATTAAACAACTGTAATCTTTGGTACATCTATCTTTTGTCCCTAATAAATCACAGGTACATGAACACTGTTGGATAGTGCATGTATTTCAGAAGTGTTAAATGTACCAAAACGATCATTTCAGATAATATGTTCTCAGAATAATACAGTGTAAGCAACATGATGTGCCATTAAACGATCCCTGAGGAGAAAACTCTGCTTTCAGTTTCCAGTTCTTCATTTAAATTGATCCAGATTGTATTTGGTGTCTCATCCAGAAGACCAAGGCAGCTTCTTAAAGTCAGTGCGAAGTGTGTGATGCTCACAGGAAGGTAATAGTTCATGAAATCCAACATTAGCTGCTAAAGTTTGGACCCCAGGTCTGAGTGATTAGTCTGTTTAGCATCTCCACAGCTCAGTACTGGGGGAACAAATGGTCCTTGTCGATGAAGTAGGTGGTGAGTTCCCCTTTGCCCTTCACGTTGACGACGCCTCTCAGAGTGACGTTGTATCCCACGCTCTCCACCATCTGGGCCGTTTCCTCCGTCACCTGGAAGCAGAGGGAAAAGGAGAACAAACAGAATGTGTGAGTGTTTAAAAACCATAAATGTTTCCCTCTTAAAGAATCTTAAACACACATTACTTTCAGCATTTAGCACTCATTACTTTTAGCATTTTAGCACCAAAGGATTTCCTCGCCTGGATGTTTTTTCTAATTGGTTTTGTTAGTTGCCTGATNTATAATTTAATTGGGTATATATATATATATATAGAGAGAGAGAGAGAGAGAGAGAGAGAGATATCAAAACAATATAATTACATTCTGTCCACTCTCTCTTTCTCTCTCTCTCTCTCTCTCTCTCTCTCTATATATATATATATATACCCAATTAAATTATATATTTGTATATTTGTTATGATGTATACTTTTTATATATGTGTATATCATGATAGGTGTGTGTATTTATTTTATATTGATTTGTTTATTTAATTTAATCTATTTTCTATCATGTGGTGGCTTAGGTTTAACTAGCTCTTTCATTTGTCCACCTTGAATCATATAAATATAGATACTTAAAAAAAACACCGAAACTCAGTTTGATGTCATACAAGATAAAATCATTTCTCACCTTTCTAACTCTTGATGTAAAAGGCGGTTTAAGGTGAGAGAGGACGGGCAGTTCAACACCAACCTAGGGCTGCTCGATTATGGCAATAATCATAATCTCAATTATTTGGGTCAATAATTGATATCACGATTATTAAAAACGATTATCCATTTACTTTGAAAACATCCATTTATTTAAAAAAAAGGTTAATAGTATGTTTTTAACAGTTGATTACCCTGAACTTTAAGTACAATTCAACTGAAAAACCAAAAGAAGAAAAAAAAAATTAATTAAAATGAATAAATAATCGTTTTATTTAGATCATGTTGTTTTCATAATCGTTTCAAGACCAAATCGTAATTGCGATTAAAATATGATTAATTGAGCAGCCCTACACCAACCTACTTATTTCAATTCATTTTAATCTTAGAATGTGTATGTGCTGCATTTTCGATTAAGGTATGAGGACATGTTGTTGAGTCACCCTTTTTAAATGGTGTTCAAACTTAATCTCACTTCCTGAGTGTGGTACCCTGTGGTTCCTTCACACTCACTGCTGATTTCTTTCCACTAGCTCATATTTGTCTTTCTCTCTGCCGCCTGTTTCTCACCACAGGTGTTAGACAATGACTTAATGTTGAAAATAGAGAAGAAGTTCCTGCTGGAAGTCCCGTCCGACCTCAGCGGCCTGTTGGAGGCGGTTTCTGATCCTGAGGCCCGACTAAAGCTTCTAAGTAATTCATTTAATACTAACTAGCAGTGATGATAGTGGAAGTACAAATATTGCAGAAGTAACAATCCGTAAAGTGTTCCAATTGTTTGGTAAAAGAACATTGTGTTAAAAACACAATGTTCTTTTACCAAACAATTGTAACACTTTTTTGACAACCTTCCTGTTGTCCTTGGCTCAAATTTGACCCGTTCCCAAATGTCTTTTGTCGGGATAAAGGTTTATTTTATGTTAATGACGGATACAAAATATGTTTTTATTTGTAAACTACATTTTTCCACACAATTTATTATGAACACTATCACTGGGTTTTTGATTGTATTCCAATGTATAGCATCTGTGGTCTTCTGGGGTCAATTTAGTGAAATCATCATCAACATTTTTGCCTTTTTTAACTCAGAAATTAGGTTTGATTTTGTGCTAATGAACTCTTATTGACCGTCATTTCAATGAGAAGAGTACAACTAAAACCAAGTGGGTAATTATTTATACTATAAGCTTTATAAAGAGTCAAAACACGAAGACAAAAGTTGCACAGTTGACAGAAAGACAACACAAGGGTTAAATGTGGAACATGATGTATACAGGGGCGCTCCTTGCGAACAGGCAAGGCAGGCAACTGCTTGGGGCCCCGGACCAGAAGGGGCCCCCCAAAGAAGGTAGATTAAGAAGGTCCACAGCAACGACAACATGAAACACCCTTTAATTTACTGCAACGACATGTCGGGAAACCCCCTCAAGGCGCGCCGTAAAATGCTGCTTACGTTTTGTTGCCTTGCTCCGCTCCAGGG
>NW_011368280.1:0-3760 GCF_000735185.1 Notothenia coriiceps | reverse complement strand
CACCGGACTCTGGGATCGCCACCTGGATGTATATGATGTTAAGAAGATAAGATATTTAATTTGTCATTGTACAAGTACAACAAAATTACAATATGAACTCAAGGTGCGAACTAGGGATGGCAGCGATTATTCGATTTTTCGAATATTCGTTACAGTCTCCATAATCGAAAATTATTTTTTAAAATGTTTTTATTTATTTTTCCTGGCTTGGTTTCAACCAAAATATAGACTAATGCTAATAATAGCAATAGTATTAATAATTGTAAATGGCCATTGGTCACACCACCAGTTTGTTTTACTGTAAACTTAGAGGAAGCCAGAATCCCCCCCCCGTCACACGTGCGATTGATTTATTGGCGATATACAGAACAGTGAGAACAACACAACTAAAGATGAACAAAGCGGTAGGTTCAAAGAAGAGAGTACTTCGAGAGTACTTCGAACTGACAAGTGAAAATTAAGTTAAAAAAAAAAAGTTCTCTCCCGCGGTTGGGGGGGGGGCGAATAATCGATTAATATTCGCCAGGGCTGTCCGATTTTCGAATTCGATCATGGTCAGTTTCTGGCATCCCTAGTGCCAACGCGCAACAACATGACAATAACATGATAGGGAATATGTACATAAACTCTAGGATAGCCACTGGATGTATATGATGTTAAACAATTAGCTTTGTAATGTTATATTTAGCATGTCAGTTATTTCCTCCATCTGTAATAAGGTTGTCCTTTTATTTGTAATTTCTAGGAGATCCTGGGAAGCTGCAGACTTGTGCGTCTCTGCCCGTTGATTCTCCGCTCTGGGTCCAGATCGGCCAACAGGATGAGCTGGCAGAGGCAGACCTTAAATACATCGGGCCGCGCTCAAGAGGGAGCAGCGCTGTGTATTTTGGGGTACAGCTGAAGGTAAACTTGAATCGTGGATATGAATTTGACACCGCTATTGATATCAACGTTTTAATCCCTAAGATTTCAGTCCGTGGGGATTTGGCAATACGGCTCTGATACGACGTTAGGTGGAGAGTGAGATCAGTGAAATCAATTTAACTAAAAAAATTGTAACCTTGATAACATGCATGGCTCATTTATGTGAATCCCTTGTACCAATTTGGGCTTTTTATCAAATAATAACACAAGAACACTATAAAAAACCTTTCTATTTATGACATTTTTTAGAAGTTGCAATAAAAATAACCAATTAAATACAAATATTTACATAAACATAAGAAGTTAGAGTAAGAATTTACACATTGTACAACATTATTAATAAGACATAATATGATAACTAATATATCAACACTGGATTTAATACCAATCAAATAAAAACAATTGCCTCTACATAGAACATGCAGTCTATTTAAATGTTGGTGAGAGCCTGTGATTGGTCAGTTCACCTGTCAGCAGCTCCTTCAGCCTCTCCCCTGTTTGTCTCCTTTAGTTATTTCAAGTGTTTCATGCTAAACGAACCCCCCTTTGGAAAATTCAAATCTGACCCCATGGTACCTTTTTAGTTTTCGCCGAAACTATTCCTCTTTCTTAAATGCGCGTCTCTTCTGCAGGGCTCAGCCGCCGGTAAAGGGTCGGGCAACGGCTGCTTCAAGAGCCAGCGTCTCTTCAGCTGCCCTGAAGCCTGCGCCCTCTTCCTGCCCGTCAGCCACGTGCACGTCCGAACCTGGACCCGCAACAACGTGCAGGACGCTCAGGAGCGAGCCAAGGAGCGAGACCGCCACCGCAGCAGCCACGGCAACGGGCAACACGGCAACGGGCAACACGGCAACGAGCGGCAGCATCCTCAGCATCAAGGTCGTCACATCAGTTTCCATCACCCTCGCCCCAGCAGCCCCCCCGTGGGTTTCATCCCTCGGACAGCAGAGTCAGCACCAATCACGGCTCAGAACCAGAACCAGGTTATTATTACAACTTTTTAACTTTTTAATGCTATTTTATATTTCCGAAATATATTGGACTGTTTATTTCTGTGTCTTAATTTCTCTTATGTACATTGCCTTGTGTTTTTTATGCTGCTGCAACGCAAAAAATCTATCTACCTACCTATCCATCCATCCATCCATCCATCCATCCATCCATCCATCCATCCATCTATCTATCTTACTGGTGCAGGTCCGAGCCCCTGCATCCCCTCCTCCGCTCCATGTGGGCCAGAGGGTGCTGTTCCCCATAGAGGACAACGTCTACGGGGGGGAGGTTCGCTTCTGTGGTCTGCTGCCCGGTCGCTCCTCCTCAGGGATGTACGTGGGAATTCTGCTGGTCAGTACGACACAGGAGATACAACATGTGTTTTTTAAATGTATGATTTGAGTTATCTTTAGTTGTATTCTTGCTTATTGGCAGCTACTTTTAAAAACACACAAAAAACAAAACAAAACAGCTGAAGTTTACATTTCATCTCCCGAATTGAATGCCATCTTTTCCTTCTGACGACTCCAATAAAAGGAAAAGATTCTCAAAATAATTATTATTAAAAAATCCAGGATTAAAAACGAAGCAGTAAACTAAAAAACTTGACTTTCAAACTAAAAGAAAACCTTAAGGGTAAACATTTTCTTAATTTTCTTTTTGATATAATTACATTAAACTTTTTTCTCTGATGCTGCAGCTACTATGTAAATACTATATGTATACTTGCTAATGAACCCTTATTATCTGATTCCTTATTAGAGCCCCATATTATCTATAACTGAGTATGTTGTGGTTGTCTCCGTGTTACAGGACGCTCCTGTGGGACAGTTCGACGGTCTTTATAAAGGAGAGAAGCTCTGCAACATTCCCTCTCCGCTCTACGGAGCATTAGTGCCCATCAACAAGGTTTCCCCAGGTACGGCAACGGTTGCACAACAGCACACTCGTATTACGATATGTTATGCTTTATTGTGCCGGTAAGGAAATGTGTTCTGGACTCCGCCCTGCAGTTCCGCATACATGTACATATACAAACATAATAAACATTCAAATACATACACATATCATCAGTCATACACCGTTTGAACAAACACAATACACAGACACACCTACTGACAATGGCGACCCATTGCACAACCCTCATATCATGGCCAACATTTAAAAAGTATATTACATGACATGTGAATGTTAAGAAGCTTAATGGACAGAGGCAGGAATGAGTGCTTGTAGCGGTTCAGCCTGATCTTGGGAACCCTGAATCGTCTGTATTGTGTTTAAAGCATTATTCCACAGCCATGTATAACCAGGTGAAAGGTTCACTGTGGCTTACAGGGATGCTTTGGCAGAATATATGGCATACTATCCAAAAAAACATTTGATAAGACATTTCAGAGGTTTTTTATCTTTACCAGGACCCCATCATTTACTTAAAGGGGACCTATCATGCAAAATGCACTTTTTGATATATTTTATACGTAAAGATGTTTCCCCGGTGTGTTAGGGAACTCATGCAGCGTCAGAAAATAAAACCCTCTCTCTTTTCCTCCGTACCCAAATCTCTAAAAACGGGGCAACAACGGAGCTGATCCAGATTTGCGTCCGATATGACGTAATATCTGAAATGTGGACCCACGGCCCTATCAGAAACGTTGCTATCAGAAACAATGCCCGACTGTTTTGGACGTAATATGGTCGGTGTTTACATTAGCATCGCTAACACTCAGAGCTAACCTGTACTGGAGAGCATGTGTGTGAAGAAGCAGGAAGTAAAAAGGAACTCACCTTGTGGTATAACCGGCAAGAGAGAAAGCCTTTGAGCTCCATACTGTTTCAGAGATAATCC
>NW_011368279.1:32259-34490 GCF_000735185.1 Notothenia coriiceps | reverse complement strand
ATAAGACAGCTCAATATTTTATTATATCTTTTCCCCCGCATATTTCGCAACTTTCCGCATATTTCGCAACTTCCCGCAATTTCACCGCATAAAATCCCGCATATTTAATAATCAAGGGTTTTAGCCCGCGTTTTTCTGGAGGGTCTAATTAAAGATCTCATCAGTGGAAGCCTTGGTACTGCAAAAAGCACGACCAATCATCTGAGCCGGCTAAAGTAACTGGATGGCCTACCTGCCTGTCAGCCTTCCATCTGTGCACAAACTTATCTCTGCTCTCATTGGTCATGTGCGCGTTCGTGTGTGTTGGAGGAGGGGCTCTGTGAGGAAGTGGCAGATTTTTTCCGGCTGCGTATTTTCTTATTCTTGCGCACTCGAGCTGGTTTTTCCAAAATTACCTACCCCACCTTTAAGTTAAAAATATATTACATATATATGAATATGTTCTCTGTTAAAACATGACAATAGATGTATGAGATAATAACTCTTTAATATACGTTTTTGAGCTGCAAATATAAACATTTATTTTCCTTAATCAAACTAAGATATAATATAAAACTACAGTCAATGACATCAGAGCTATGGCAGCCAATCAGGGAAGGGACGCTCTATGATAAGGAATAAAGGGACAATGTTAATAATAATGAGAACAAAATAAATATAAAGTTATATATGTTCATAGACATGGAAGTAATTAATTGAAATGTAAACTGGTACCGCGTCTCCTTACATTTAATAATCAAACGAAACAGTGAGAGAACTACACTACCCACAATCCCCTGCTTCAGACTGGCAAACTCTAAATAAAGGCAGGAGACAGACGGGATCTGTCCCTGATGAATCATCTCTAATTATTAAACGCACTGTGTTACATGTCAGGGATTTTAGTATAACGTTTAAATATCTCTAGCTCCTTCTGGTCACATGACTCCAGGTGACTCTCAGCAGCCAATCAGAGCAGCTCGTACTGGCGCAGGTGCATGCGCTGGATGATGTCCCGACAGTCATTGAAGACGCGGCGGATGTTCTCAGTGTCGATGGCGCAGGTGAAGTGAGGATAACAGTAATGTTTTGCATCTCCACTGGCGGTGCTGATCCTCTGAGGACCGGAAGTGATGTCGTCAATAATCACAGTGATATATGTCTTCATAAACTCTTCGATCTATAATATAATAATAACAATAATGTGTATTCGTACCAGGAACTCGTCTCTGATGAAGAACTTGGCTCTGGTAACTTGCGGGTCTTCATCAGCGTCTGGAACAGCTGCAACAGATTCATATTCATCATCTCCACATGTTGGTGTATATATTTAAATATCTGTTGATATACATCTATATATTTATATGTGTACATTCAGGAGGCACTTGGTAGGTGGTGTACTCGGGGAAATAATCCTCCAGTTTGGATTTTCCAGCCAGAATCTTGTCAGCGAGAACATCCTGTTTGTTCAGGAACAAGATCACTGAGATGGTCTTTAAAAACCTACAGCCAATCAGAGAGCAGAGAGAGTTACATACAGCCAATCAGAGAGCAGATAGGGTAACTGTGACGGGGCTCTATTTGTCCGTCCGAAAACACTGGCCTAGTCGGTTGGGTAAGCTCCAAAACTTTATTTTCAGCAGCAAAAATAAATAAATAACGAACCAGCACAACTTAAACAAACAAAAACGTCCAAATCAGACCGTCCATCACTCACGGAGAGTAAACGTGTTCAGCTGTTGCCTTCTCTGCAACATTTCCCGAGTCCCCCTTCCAGGACCAACCCTGTCCCTTATTAACCCATAGCCCCTCCCACCAGGCTTACCGTCAACAGGTGACAACAATTAAACTCCAAACCACATTTCAACATAAAAATCCGACCCAAACATAAACAGGTGAACCACCTCTTAACATAATCATTCCCCTTAATTAACAAACGTAAAATAAATAAGAAATTGCATGGTCCACAGCAGGAATTTAAAACACGGAAGTGATGCGCCTCCGTCTTTTCTCCGAAATGTTCGGTGTGTGTGTGTCGGCTGTCAGCGGCGGAGTCAGTCACTCATGTGATCTGCTCCATCAGAATCCCTCACCCTTAATTGGTCTGTTTGGTGTCTTACCCGTTGACCATTTAATGCCATCCTATTTCGCTGAACTTGTAGCTTTCCTCACATTGCTGGCTAGGCGCGTTATTTTGATGCATTGGAAGGGTCCCCTTCCCCCCTCTCATACAAGTTCGAGTCTGTCCCCAT
>NW_011368279.1:31414-32188 GCF_000735185.1 Notothenia coriiceps | reverse complement strand
AGGGTTACCTACAGCCAATCAGAGAGCAGAGAGAGTTGCATACAGCCAATCAGAGAGCAGAGAGGGTTACCTACAGCCAATCAGAGAGCAGAGAGAGTTACATAAAGCCAATCAGAGAGCAGAGAGGGTTACCTACAGCAAATCAGAGAGCAGAGAGAGTTACATACAGCCGAGCAGAGAGGGTTACCTACAGCCAATCAGAGAGCAGAGAGGGTTACCTACAGCCAATCAGAGAGCAGAGAGGGTTACTTATAGCCAATCAGAGAGGGTTACCTACAGCCAATCAGAGAGCAGAGAGAGTTACATACAGCCAATCAGAGAGCAGAGAGGGTTATCTACAGCCAATCAGAGAGCAGAGAGGGTTACCTACAGCCAATCAGAGAGCAGCATGTTACCTATTGGTCCAGATGGATCTGAAGAGGTCCAGAGATTCTCGCAGCCGATTGGTTGAGTTGTCCTCTCTGATCACCATGTTGTAGCTGCTGCTCGCCGCCACAAAGATGATGGCTGTCACATCTGAGGGTGAGACAGGTCATCGGAACACATGTGAGCAGTGAGACAGGTAATCAGACAACATGTGAGCAGTGAGACAGGTTATCAGACACCATGTGAGCAGTGAGACAGGTAATCAGACAGACAGATTTTCTCACCGTTGAAGCACTGGATCCACTTCCTGCGTTCATCCCTCTGTCCACCTACATCAAACATGCTGACAGAGAGACAGAAGGGCAGACAGACGGAGAGACAGACAGACAGACGGAGAGACAGACAGAC
>NW_011368279.1:23595-31385 GCF_000735185.1 Notothenia coriiceps | reverse complement strand
CAACTATACGTCAATTAGTGAGTACCATAGTTACTCCTCAATTGCTCCATCGTGTAAAACTGGATCCGCAGAATTCGACATAAACCACTAATCCTCTAAGAGAAACAGCTTATCGTTTGAAGGTGGTGTCGGGCTTTATAATCTCTTGTGTGAGTAGACAAGGACGAACAGAAAGGTCGGTAAACTCGATAACGTGTAGCAACTGAAGTATCTATACCAAAAGAGTATAAACGTAAATATTAAAAAAAAATGCAAAGGAACCAGTAATGAGACGAAAACATGTAAATAACCCACAAGTAAAATTTATGTCATCAATATCAATACAAAAATGTCAGGTGTGTGAAGATAACTTTTGTTCATCTCAATAGAGAGGACTCTAACTGCCGACTTTAGATTCCTCCAAGAGAAGGAGACAGAGAGAAGCAGAGGAGGCAGATATTATTCGACGCACATCGGTAAAGTCCCTACTCCAGTCATATCAACACTCATCTACCGCGGCGCGAAATACAACACAAACAGTAAAATCATTGAGACGTGATACATTACCATCTTACTGATACTAACCACAGGCTAATCCTAATCCCATATCTAACCTTGACAATATGCCGAGAGAATTCGCGAACGTACTCAAACACAACACGTACTCGCTCGCGCGTCCAACGGATACGACTACACATTGTCAGTAGGCGAAGTAGTAAAACTCCTCCCCTTCTATGGTAAAGAGTCCCACACGACACCACTCCTAGTTCATACACACTACAGAGCGCGCGGGACGCACCGCAGCACAGAGAGATGATCCTTGTGTATCATTCTACAGAGTCGCGCGTAACAGATACTAGCCTCCTCCTTAACCCTCACGTAGGACATACACAGCGCAAGTTTACATTGTGTGCCTACTCCTTGATCTGAACGAAAACCCGACATATATGTCCACTCCACACCTGCAATATTTCTCGCCACAACTAATGACACTCAATTCGCTGGACGCATTGCGGTGCAACCGAAAAAATAACTCGAACACGCTTTCCCTATCAAGTATCTCTACGCGCGTGAGGCGCGCACCGAAATCCTAGCACGCGACTACGACCCCCAACACAGTAAAAAGACTGACGTTAACAGTCGAAGTGTTAAAGATGACTTTTTCTTATGGTGTTATGTTCGAATGAACGTAGTCAACCCACACATACGTTTTCAACATTTAGATATAAAAATATACAGCCCACAGATACAGACTTCAGAGACGACATGCTACAGAAACCTACGCTCTGGCGGAAAAATCCTGAGTTTGATCGATACAACAGCTTATCGAGCCCGTAGGAGAACGCACTACAAGAGAGATACTGCAACGGGACCTAACTACCGCGCCTAATCCTACGCCACACACTCAGCCGCGTTACGCACCTTAAATTACTGAGCTTAATTTAAGAGCACTACGCACATCTGTCTGTCACCTAAAAGATGAAAAGATCGCGTCTACAGCAAGTCATTTACAATCAAGGTAAAAATTATACGATGTAGTTTTCCGTTTTTAGATTGGTTGCGGTGACACCTCCTTTGTCTTTTTTCAACTCTCCAATAAAGACTACTCGTGTCAGCTTCACTTAATAGGTGTGGACAACAACAACGCTTTAGTCCAACCAACTTTTCACGTCACCGTTGTGTCCACGGTTTTAGCCTACACGTTAAGTGCATCAGGTAGACAGGTGACTTTCATGTTATTTACATGCCAGGATAACGAGAAAAGAAAATATAATACTAAATAAAAACTTAAAATTTAATGTGTCTCTGCGCGGTTATGTTAACGTAATGGGGACGTCCTAAAGATTGTGTTGTTCCGGGGTTCTGATGTTTATGTAGTCCAATTGTTAATCTGGTTATTCACAAATTAGGTACTTCTAATTATCGACTTCATTATATTATTCCGGTTATGGCTTAATAATTAAATATATATAATAGCATAATATTATACAGTATTTTTCCTTTTATTTATTATTTATTTACGTCCTGTAAAACCAAACTCGTAAGGACAACTCGACACGCCGGCGGCCATGTCCCCGCCGTGAGTCGTACCCCCTGCTGAGAGGTGTGGAACCTCCTATTGTACATAGATTCTTCCCATGGTTAAAAACACTTGAAATCAGACTTGCCGGGGATTAAGGTCCAAATTAAAAAGGTGTTAAGTGCTGTCAATCCCGTAGGATCAATAGGTACACATATCTCCTCCCCCTTACTCTGACCCCCCACCCCTGGGAAGGTTACAACGTAGATCTGGTTATACTAGCTCTCAGTACCGCCTCCCTCAGCACGTCGACGTAAACAGACTTAGCTCGGCGCCAGGATATTCAAATTTTCCATAAACGTTCTTTTTGATCTAGCTTGTGCTCTGTTATTACGAGAGGATTCTCACAGTTTTCATGTTAAAGTCACTTCACATACTACTAAGTACACCCGCAAAAGAATTTAAAACTACTATAATAGGCAACACCGAGTTCAACTTGGTGAAAACCCAACACCAAGAATCTTGTTGGATAGTGTGCTTGGTGTAATAGTGGGTCGAAAAATGTATAATTATGACGGATTAAACAGTTTTTCTTTAGGAAGTTTCTATAAATCGTGACATAAAATGAAAGTGATTAAGTTACTGAGAACTTTAATATTATACCCAACAAGGAAAGTGGTTAGATCACATTGGCGGACGAGAAGACACCCCTTCGACACAATTGCTGAGTACTAGTATGTCCTCGTTCCACCAGCTCACTGTGATCGGTTGTGTGTGTGTGTGTCAGTGCCGTTGTCGTGTTGATGTGCTCGTTGAGTGGAGTCAGCTGTGGGGTGTGTGTGGTGTGTGTGTGCTGGATCTGTCTGTGTCGTTTGTGGTGTGTGTGTGTAGTGTGTGTTGTGGAAAGTGATTTACATGTATTACGTATATTTAGCCAACTATAACAACTATATCTTAAAACATACTTTTAACTTGTGTGTGGTAACCTGAGGGGGGAAGATGGACAAAGGGCCATAAAGGGGATGTGTGTGTGTGCTGGCTGCAAGATGTGAAATAAGATCAGGTTCGTACCAGACACCAAAAGGTGTCTGGTCTTCGTCAAACTGAAAGAGACTTTTTGTTTCCGGGTTTCTTCTGCTGTGTCGCACTGATTGGGTGCGACAGGCCATGTGTTGGTCTCTCCCAATAAGATGACCTCTGGGGGAAAGCACGCACACACCTCCTCCTGTGTTTTAGTATGAAAGCCTGTGTTTTCCTTTGGTTCGCGCTCTTGTTTTTGACTGGCCGTTCCTGAGACCTGTCTCACACGGTGGTAGAACCTGAGCCCGGAGTACTCTGCAGAGTGCTTCGTGATTCGGTGATGTATTTGTATTGTTACTTTGTATCATTAAAACAAGATTATTGTTTCACTTGCATTCTGGTGTTCCTTAATCCCTTCCTTTTTACGAATTTACCCAGCTTACCAAACGACACGCGGAGACGAGGTTGGTTTTAAACATCCTCAAAATCTCTAACAGGAGGCAGAGGCAAAACGTCCCAAATATAAGCTGGTGTGGGCATTTATTAAAGCATGATCACAATGACACATAGCCTCAATCCTGCTGCTGTTTCCTTGAGCACAGCCTGCAGCCACAGGATCTCACACACAAGGATCTCACACACACGGATCTCACACACACTACCAGGACTTTAAATACGCCTGCATGAAGATCTTGTGGCTGCCATCTGGAATATCGTCCAAGGGGTCCGTCAATGGTCTGCACACCAGGTGAAGGCTAGGTAAGTTCACATAGAGTGGCGTGTGATCATCCATAAACACCAGGAATCTCATGCGGTTGATCCTGCTTGGGAGCTCTGCCAGGGTCCCAGGGCAGAACTGGCCCTCTTCAGGCTGATGCTTGACCACAACACGAGTGCCGACCAACAGACTGTCCACTTTTTGCATGTAGTCAAAGGCGATGTGGTGGCCGGAGACGAGGCTCTTCCCCTTGCTCTCAAATTGGATATTGTATTTCATCCGTCCATCTTCCCTTTCCATCATCTCGAGGATTATTCCCCGACGCCATGACCTACCTTCTCGCCAGGACACTCATGGTAACCTTGATCACTCCTAGTTGCGCGCTGGGAGCCATGGGCGCAGGAAGGGGGGGGCTGAGGGCTTCTGTTCATAAACATCTATGATGTCCGACACATGGGAGTCCAAACATAAGCCATGAATAACCACATTGTAACAAACCCAATAGTATGTTTTTGTTGGATTGATTAGTTGGTTTTTGGTCCTTCATAAATTAGCTGGAACCAACTGCCTCCACCATGCCAGTCTACCAGCCTGCTGAAGATAACATTAAAGAAACCTCCTTCCAGACGCCCTCGTAGGTGACGCCATTACCTGCCAGCATTGGATTTTCATGCAGAAATGACACAACAATCTGAATTGGACACCTAACAAAATCCCTTCATTACGGATTTAAAAAATCACAGGATTGGTGTGTTCCTCCTAGCCCACACTCAAAGTAATTCAATGCTTCTAAATCCATGAGAGGTGGTGAACAAATGTAAATGTCAGGAGATAATGGACCCTGGTTTGAAAGTCTGCCAGACTGACGGCCTACGCTACAGTCATGTTTATTTGTGACTAAATGGCAGTGACAATATCTCTTTACTAGCACCTCCTGCAATGCAATCTTCTGTTAGCTGTTCAGACATGGGTGCTGTAGCTGCCTGATTTTAATCCGTTTTTTGGCCTCTTTCTGTTCTGAACATCTCACAGAGCAGGATGTACTCAGGCTAAAATAGTATTGTGTGGTCTTGTGTTGTCACGTTGGTTAGAGGCATAATCTATATACAGTATGTGCCAGTTATGTAGATAAGGTTGGAATGATGGATTTTAGAATTGTAAGAAAAATTGGTAATTCTACACCTAAAGATAGAATACATCAAACTGTATAAGAGCCTGTACCAGCACATTTTCTGAATGCCAGAGCCATTTTTCAATGGATTCCAAAGAACTGCACCCTGCGCCTTTTATTCGACGTTCTGATGTTTTTATGGGGTTGCTCAGAGTGATTTGAGAAAAACTTTCAGAAAAGTACTGGTGAAGCAACTGTAACAATTTGAGGAGAAGCTTGTTTGTTACTGTAAAGAAATCATACGGAAACTATCATTACAAAGAGGGCAGGCTCTGAATGTTGTTGCTGGTGAGAATGTGACTTTTATCTCATCCTCCTCGCTCTACGGCTGTCAGACAGAGCGGTGAAACTCATTAATTCATATTCATGTAGAAGAAAGCATCTTCACGCTGGTGTTCATGGTGTCAAAAATAATGTCAAACAAATAGAAAGTAGCCTAGTTAGAGAGAAATGAAGAGGGCAAAGCTTGTCCTTGTTATACTGTAAGAGCTGTGAAACCTTGATATTGACATCATAGGAACTTCTTTTTTTTACACATTTTCTCCCATAACAAGATGCTATGTGGACACAGTGAAACATTGTATGTTATGGAGAATGGTGATCTAAAGTAAATTGTTTAGTATCTAAATGCTGCTTCAGAAGCTGCTCATCCCTGACAAAAACACATATCTAGAAAACACTTGCGAACCATTTAATTTCAGTATGAGATTGGTTGAAAACATGAAAAATGTACCTAAAAAAAGTTGTTTGGTTATCATATTTGTATCCTTCTCTGTCTTTCCTTTCTCCATTGTAATTTGTCCTCCATATCTCTATCTCCCTCTACACCACCCATCACTCCTCGGCCACTATCTGCACACACATGCCTCCTCTGCCTGCCTTCCCTTAGTGGCTTTCCGGTTGTCACTGGCACTTTGACGGAGCGAGCCTTTGAAAGCTCCTGAGGACTGTCGGCTCTCCCCCACCAGCACTAAATGGAGTGTGGTGGCGGGGGCTAACGCGTCGCTCCTGGAGCGTGAGTGGGAGTCTGGAATTGGATCAGACGCAGGGTGCTCGGGGGCGGAGGAGCTGCCACCTTCAACTACCTGGACGTTGAGGGGAGATAATGGGGAATATGGAGGCAAGCACTTTAGTCACACTAACACTGACTCACACAGAAGCAGCCGGATTCAGTCACCCTGAAAAAATACAACCTTTATATTCCAGCTGATTAAATTCATGTTTCTTGTTTTTAAAAGGTCTCTTGGTTATTTGTCCCGTTACTCTTTCCCCCTTGTTTTTTCCCTTCCTGTAAAACCTACATTTTGATATCCATACTGTTGTTGGTTCTGAGGTTATAGTACTTTAGATTCTTCCCTTTTTTTACTTTGAAAAGCAACTTGAAGGATGAAGCTTTCAGTGATCAATATGCTGAGAAGCTTTTCAGTTCCTGAGCAGAAGCATTACCAACGTACATGGGATGTGCAAGGAACAGGACAGAAGAGCTCCCATCCATCATCATGTTTTTTTCTTGTAAAGCAAAATAACTGCAACTTCCCTTTTGTTTTAAAAGTAAGGTATTGTAGAATGACAATCAAGTCAATCAACCCTCTAAACTTGGTGATAGTTAAAATCAACTAATATGTTGGGAAAGATAGAAAAGGTTTCACTTTGAGGCATGCATCGCTCCACAGCGCCTTTTAACTAAGACACTAGCTGAGACACACTCGAACAGGGTCCAATCAATCAATCAATCAATCAATGTTTATTTATATAGCCCAATATCACAAATGTTACATTTGTCTCAGTGGACTTCACAGTTTGTACAGAATATCAGTATGACAATACGACACCCTCTGTCCTTAGACCCTCACATCGTACAAGGAAAAACTTCCAGAGAAAACCCACAGTTTAAAGGAAAAATGGGAGAAACCTCAGGGAGAGCAACAGAGGAGGGATCCCTCTCCCAGGACGGACAGACGTGCAATAGATGCCGTGTGTAAATTGAAAAGATAATACATTTGCAACATAGGTAGTCCAAATGTTTGGAAATGCATGTGTGTATAATAGGAAGATGAATCCACGAGTATATCCATCCAGGACTTATGATCCAGGACCACAGCCACGGCTCAAGATCCAGGACTCGCAATCCATGACACAGGACCGCAGGATCATCCATGATTCCGGATCCCGGCGTATATAGACACCAAAAAGAAAGAAATTTGGGGAAGCTGGGTTAATCGGAACATGAGAGTACACAGGTATAGACAGAGAGAAGGAAGAAGTAAGAAAGTAAGATGTCCCGCCGACAAACTAGCCTATATCAGGGCAAAAACTAGGGCCTGAATCTAATCAGCCCTAACTATAAGCTTTATCAAAAAGGAAGCGTCTTTAAGCGGCACTCTTAAAAACGGATAGGGTGTTCCTGCCGTCCGAACACCACTACTCGCGAAGCTGATTTCCACAAAAGTGGAGCTTGATTAAGAAAAGCTCTGCGCCTCCCATCGTGTACTTTTTTAGAAGACTCTAGGAACAACCAACAAACGCCTGGCTTTCTTGGAAACGCAATGGGCCCTAGTTAGGACAATAGGGAGCATAATGAGTTCTTTAAGGTAAGATGGCGCCTGCCCATTAAGGGCTGTTTGTAGGCGAAGAAGAAGAATTTTTAAATTCTATCCTCGTGTGTCTATAGGCGAAGCCAGGTGGTAGAGGCAGCAGAACAGGACGTATCTGTGGTCCCTTTTTCCTACTCTGGGTTAGCGTACACGAGCTGCCAGCATTGTTGAATCAGCTGAAGCGGACTTGAGCTGCACTTCCTGTGTACACCGCTAGATAATTAAGGAGTTAGTAATTATCCAGGCCTACGAAGTAACAAATGCATGGACTAGTTTCTCTGCCATCGT
>NW_011368279.1:10975-20931 GCF_000735185.1 Notothenia coriiceps | reverse complement strand
ATTGGCGTAAACGAACATCATTACCACCGACGTGAATAACAATCCTACTGTATTTACGTTTATTTTTAGCCAGCAGTTTAAGATGCGCCTCAACGTCGCCCGCTCTGGCCCCCGGAATGCATGTGACTGTGGAGGCTTCGGTCTCTAAATTCACGTGTCTCATAATAGAGCTACCAATAACCAGAGTTGGCTTCTCAGCGGGTGTCTCGCTGAGTGGGGAATATCTGTTAGATACGTGAACGGGTTGGTGGGGACCTGCGGGTTTCGCGTTATGCCCCTTCTGAACAGTCACCCAATCTCCCTGCTGCTCGGGAGTTGCCGGGGGACGGCTAAGAGGAGCTACCTTTTGCCGGTCCGCACCGGCTAACATGGGCTTTACTGTAGCTGAGTTACTTTCTAAGATGCGGAGCCGGGCTTCTATGGCTATGATTCCCGCCTCCAACCTAACAACTATACTACATTTAACACATGTATCGGTACCAGTAAAGGAGGTAGGGAAGTAACCAAACATGAGACAGTTAGAGCAGGAAATAGCACCCGAGGGTGGGGAAAGAGCCATGGCTAGCTATCAAGCTAAAGTAGCTACCGTTAGCAAACCCGAAAAGACTGTAGGCAACTGTGGAGTTACAGTCGCTAAGAGAAGGAGAGTTTGTGAGTGCTTAAGCTGTAGTAACGTGTGATTACAACGTCAGGCAGTTGCCGTGATCAAGAGTTTTAAAACGATCGATTAAGTTAAGATAATAAGCTATCAGCAACAGAACAGGCACACGGGATACCCGGAGATGACAACAACAACCGGAAGTTACAACATGCTTACCGCAATAGTGGTCCGTGTAGAAACAAGGATCCAAGTGCTGACTCACTCCAATCAACCGCTAAGTACAGTAAACAATGACATGTATGGCTGTTAGTGTTGACCTTTTCATTTTGGAACTAAAACAAAGGTATGTTTATTTTACTCTACACAAATCAATAGGTTTTCAACAGGGCCATTCTGGTGAAGAATTCTAGTTCTACTTTTTAAAATGCATTGCTGACTGAGACTGCTTCAATGATTACCGCCTTGTAGTGCTGTCCTCCATGAAGTGCATCGAGAGGCTAGTCATGAAGCAAAATAAATCCAACCTCCCCCGCTCCCTGGACCTGTTTCAGTTTGCATACCGAGCGAAGCGGTCCACTGAGGATGCAATCTCCTCTGCTGACCACCCAGCCCTCACCCACCCGGACACTAATAACTCTTATGTTAGGATGCTTTTAATTGACTTTAGCTCAGCGTTCAACACTATCATCCCCCAGCAGCTGGTTTGTAAACTAACACTGAATACGGGGCCCCCCCCACGGATGACCCACAGCTCCAACCACTTCATCAAGTTTGTGGATGACACAACTGTGGTCTCCTCAGCAACAACGATGAGACCCACTACAGGAGGGAGGTGAACCAACTGGCCACGTGGAGCAAACATAACAATATATTTCTCAACGTGGGGAAAACAAAGAAGATTGTTGTCGACTTCAGGAGAACCTACACCCATCACCCCAACCCACTGACCTTCAATATGGTGCTGCTGTGGAGCAGGTGAGCGGCACCAAATTCCTGGGGGTGGACATCAGCGAGGACCTCTAATGGACGACCAACACCACCTCACTGGCCAAGAAAGCCCGGCAGCGACTTCTTCCGCAAACTGAAGAGAGCAGGAGCCCCCACACCAATCATGCACACCTTCTACCGATGCACCATCGAGAGCATCCTCAGCAGCTGCATCAATGTGTGGTTTGGAAGCTGCGCATCATCCAACCGCAAGACCCTGTGCATAGTGAACACTGCGGAGAGGATCATTGGTGCCTCACTCCCGTCACTCCAGGACCTTTATAACCTCTGCCTCACCGGCAAAGCACTCAGCATTGTTGGCGACTCCACCCATCACTCTAACTGCCTCTTCACCCTCCTGGTCCGCAGCCTCTGGTCAATAACAGACAGACTTGTGGTGCTTTTCCAGGAGTCGGGCTTAGATCACTGGTCGCCGTGTGCACAGATGGGGTTGCTGTAAACATCTGTGTGTACAACAATTGTGCCAAAACTACGCCAACTGGCTGCAGTGGGAGACTCCCTTGTGCACATTCAGTGCACCACGCACACATGAGAGAACTGTGAAAAATCAGATGATCGCAACCTTCCTTACTGTGAGACTTTTAATTGATCTGTGGTCAAGCTGCTGCAGTTTTTTTTACAAAAAGGTAAAGAAATGTTGTCATCAAAATGGGATCCCCTTTGTTAAACTGGGAAAGTTTCACAATATCAGATGGTCAGCATGAAACCTGTTAAAAATATCAAGACTATTGCCTGCCATTAAAATGCAACTGGCTACAAGTGATAACAGTGACTTAATGCACTGAGTGTTTCCACTGTTTTCTGGCCAACATGCTTGACATTGGCAACATTTTGAAAATCACATCAATTAGGTTTCAGAAGGAAATGCTGACCATTGGGGAATGTAAGGATGAACTCATGGTGGCCATTGAACAGTTCACACTTCTGCTTGATGCTGAAGGCCACTGCAGGACACACACTCTTTCTAATGGTGAGGCTGACAGGGACAAGACAAACTTACTCAGGGGGTTAATTGAATAGTTTGAAATCAGATATGACTCCCTCAAGTCATGTGATAATTTCTTAGTATTCGATCCTTCAACTTGGCAAATTACAAGGTAATTTAACTGTCTCTTTCATTACACTGTCTTTGAGCAGTGCGGCTTGTGAGAAAAGATTCTCCCACCAAAACATAATAAAAACTAAGTACAGATCTTGTCTGTCACATGTTCGTCTCTCAGCCCTGATGCACATTCACCTGTCAAAGGCCACAGAGACATTTCACCTAAAGCCAGCTGTTGACCTGTGGATGGAGAAAGCAAATTGGAGGCTTAAACAGGGACAGGGAGGTGCATCTGCAGCATCTACATCAGGGATGGGCAACTTTGATGGTGGTGGGGGCCACATAATTGATGTACTGGCCACCAGGGGGCCACAGATTCACTTGGAACCATCCTTGGAACACACACACACAAAAATTCCATGTGTTGTATGTAATTATTAACAAATATACTAAGTCTGACCTCTTCATTGACATTTTAAAATCAAAGGGAAAATCCCCAAACAATGGGAACATCCTCTAATAAGCTCACTAAACAAATATCAGTTCACAGAAAAGTTATTTCATTTTTACAAGTGGCATGTTAGTATTGAACAGGTTATTAAACAGTGGAATAAAACTATTTTAAACTATTGGAAAGCACGGAAAATATTTGTGCATTGAGATGAACCATTAAGATGACATACACATCAAGTCATGAACACTAACCCAGGCATTAGTTGTCTAACTTGAACCTAGCTAAGACACTTGTAGCCTGTCTCTGCTGACGCACAATAAGGGGAATGTCAACACAGACATCTGTCAGCCCGCACTCTGCTGTTCCTCAGCGCCGCTCCCCCTCCCTCCGGCTGAAAATATGAATGAAAAGCGTAATAATCATAGATAACACGGCAGGGTCCGTGACAGTTTGTTTTCATCTGATTTCAAATAAACAAAGTCTTGGTTTTAAGAATATTAAACCTGTTTCGCCAAATTCAGATGATAAATACAACTTTTAAGCTTGTAAAGGCATAATTACAACTTAACGTTACAGAAGGCATAACAACAGCTGCTATTTCTTGTGAGGGTTTCCCCAGGAAACAAACACAATATACACAAATGCGTCACAGATTATTTCGCTGTGTTTGAAATCATGTACGCAGCTCCTGACGTAACTAGGAGTCTGGTGGCCATTTGCCCATCCCTGATCTACATCATCTACCATGCAATACGTGTAAATAGAGGACAGTGAAGGACAGGGTTCCCGCGGGGTCTTAAAAAGTCTAACATTTGATAATCTGAATTTAAGGCCTTAAAAAGGTCTTAAATATGACCAAAACAAATAAGAAAGGTCTTCAATATAATTTAGAAGGTCTTAAAAATGATCGCATTTGAAAGGTACTTCTGTTTTGCGATAGCGTCTAAATGTTTTGGGGGAAATGTCCGTGCTGCAAAGTAACCAGTACGGTAATAGCCTTTCAGTTCCCCCAAACAATTTGTATAGAATTAAATCAACATGGAACCAGTAATAATCACTAACTTTGTTTCCTCCCGGCCCCTTATCGGAGAACACCCAGCTAGTAACCAAGCAACTAAGCTTCAGCTAGCGGCAGTCAGAAACTCATGTATCTTCAAATCTACACTGTAAAAAAAATCTGTAATCTAGGCAGTAAATTACTGTATTACCCACAGTAATTTACTTACTTACTACTAATACTTTGAATTTGTAATACAGTGTAATACTGTACATTATGCTGCATTGTGGGAATATTATCCTTAGGCGGGAAATATATACAGCACTTTAAAACCATACTGTAATATTACTGCAATACTGTAATGTTACTGTACAATGTACAGTAACATTACAGTATTGCAGCACTATGTGTGCTGCTGCATTGTGGGAATATGATCCTTAGGCGGGAAATGTAGTAAAACCATACTATACTATTACAGCAATACTGTAATGTTACTGTAAAATGTACAACAACATTACAGCAATACTGTAAATAGTGCCGTAATGTTACAGTAACTTTTGTTATTACTGTACAATACTTTGGGGTGTCATATCAGGGGCAAGAGGAGAGAACCGCTGTGTCCTTTAACGGATTATTTAGATCTATTCACGTTATTATTGCAGTTTTTTTTTCTCAAAAGTCCGTATTTTATTTTGGGATAAAGAGAGTGAGCCAGCGGTTGTATGTGTTGTTTTGAACTGAAACGAAGCAGCTGCAAAATTAGTCTGTCAAGTGTTTTCTGATTCGTTATTGCGTTATTTTACAAAAGTGGGTTAATGAACCCGAAGTGGGTTGTTTCCCTGGAAGACTGCATATAGTGGTTCTGAATGTCCACATTTTCTGGAAGATCCAAAATGTTATTTAGTTGCAAAAAATGCGATTTCTCCAGTGAGTCAGCACATGCATTTACTAGACATGTAAATCTTCATAGAAATGAAGCACATTTTTCGTTTGATCTGAATGCCATTGCACATTTAAGAAGTTTTCTTCTTTTAAATCACATATATACAGAAATCACAAAAAAAACAAGCAGGTACACATCGAGGGCATTCATTTGACATTTCAGGTCGATGCATGTACATTTCAATCACCTGATTTTTCTAGTTTATGCACACATCTAACATGGCATATCAGAGATGGAAAAAAGATAGTGTGTCCTTATAAAGACTGCTCTACATTGACCAAAATGAGAGCTTGATAAATGAAGTTGATGAAAATGATGCCTCGGAGGATTCTGTTGACCAAGAGGCATTTCTGACAAAACAAAACACATTCTTTAAAAAAATGTTTAACTATGTTGATCCTAAACAAATCTTCATGGGTTCAGATGGTGCAGGCAGGGAATGTTTCTGTCAGTACATTCCCATCAAAGAGACATTACAATATCTTCTCAGCCAGTCATCAGTTAAAGAGCAATATGTCCTGTACAGAATGTTATAGTGTATAAGATCAAACATATCATAATCCAACTTTTGTTCTTTACTGAAGAACACAATTTGTATGATGAAAAACATTGTGCTCTTCTGTGGGAAAAAATAGGATTATGTATTGTATTGTACTGTACTGTAGAGAAAGTAGAGTCATGGTGCATATGACAAAAGCTGAAATAATGCTCCTTCTCTTCCAGCATCTTCCAATCCTAACCTGACCTTCACTTTTCAGGATATTGTGTGTTAGGGATACTCCTAGTAGCCCCCCTCTTGCCTCCAACCACTGTGAAAGTCTTCCTGTTTCCTCGTATTATTCTGACATGTGTAAGGTAACAATTTTGCTTCTCAAACTTCCAGACAGGAAAAATCCATGGAGATGTCCTCCAAAGAAGCTTTCTGGAGTATATGGCCTGCCAGTACGAGTGCCAGAAAATGACGTGTGAGGAACCCTTCTCATGCCCAGCTTCTACTCCCAAAATGTTGGCTGTGTCAGTGGATGGGAATAGGAAACAGTACCGTTTCCGACAGTCACAGAGGTACATCTTTTTTGTATGTCAATTGAATTTAAGAAGTAGCCTATCAATGATGATAATAATGAATTGAATATTGAATTTAGGATCGATGAACCACTTTTTAAAGGGCCGTTCATCATGGAAGACTCGGCTGTCACAGACTTTGTTGACAAAGTCAGAACAAATGTAAAATGTGTAAGCACAACATTTTTTTTCCTATCATTTTTCTAGCCTTTACTTGTTTTGAGAGTGTAACATTAAAATGTCTTTAATTGTAGACCCCAGGAAAAGGTACATGTGGCACCAGCCAGTGGTCAGCTGATCGAGAGACAGCAAGAAGAGCCAGCAGGCTTGATGAAGAGGGTTTAGAGATGGCTGTATGTAGACATGGAGTGCTACTGAAAGCTCTCAACATGTTCAGAGGAGAAATATTTGCCTACCTCTTGTTCCTTGAAACGCAGTTTCAAGCTACAAACGTGCATTTTTATTGCAAAGATATTGCTTGTAAATACTGGCCCTACCTCGAGAAAGTGGCAAAGACAATGCCAGAACTGCGACCTTTGCTGAGCATGCAACCGTTTCTCTTGGTCATGCATGCCGAGGCCCATTCCACAAAGTGTGAGGTAGGCCCACTCTTATATTATTGTGATTGTAAGATTTTTTTTTTATTAATCTATGACATATAATATATGTGTATTTGTTAGATTGTGTGGAGTGGGAGAAATTTGGAGGGTGCTGGTTCGACGGCCGGGGAAGAAGTGGAGATGGTGAACAGCTTTCTGTCACGTTGTGCCATCACAACTAAGTACATGACAAAATCAGGTATGTCCTCTTGTCATTAGACCAACATAATTCTGTCTTGAAGTTATTATCCATCTCTTACTTTACTTTATCTTTGTCTTTGATGTAGTCTGTTTCAACAGTACTAGAGTTTTTATGAGTTGATTTCCAAATACCCAAGTTATATTATCTGCTTGTCAATTTTACTTTTAAAAACAGCTCACAATGACATGTTGACTGTCCATGCAATGGGATGGAACAGACGGAAGCAGGAAAACCTTCATGTCGTGTTGGCCAAGAGATATGTCAAGGTAATTGGCCATGTAAGTATAGGCATGACAAGATTAGATTTGTAAGACTAGGCATGACAAGATTAGATTTGTGCAAACTTGTCACAAACAAATAATTGTCCAAGCTGGTAAAGTGTTGGATACTGAGTGCTTGCGCAGGTCTGGAAAAGTTTGAATGATTAATTACTGTTTTCAAGACATGAAAAGTTATGGAAATTTGGGTGAAAATCTTGAAAATACATCTGTATCGGCAACATCTTTTTTACAACAAACAATCGCAATGTTGGAGGGTGAGACTCAAAAAATGAAGGACACCTGCGAAGAGCTTGGATGCCCTGAGGACAAAGTCCAACAATGGGTTAATGATGTTAGAGACTGGGCAACAAACTGTATGCTGTTTCCTAACTTGATAATATAACATTGTTATTTAACGTATAGTATTAACACCTATGTTTTCTTTGTCCTCAAACTGTGTTTCTTGTTATTTACCCAAGACAACACATCAGGCGACAATCAGTCTCTCCAGATGTCCATTGAGCAGCTATTTCTAGGGCTGTGCCAAAAGAAAGCTTGCCTCTCTATCGACAGACTGGTAAGTTATTATTATTCAGTTGCAGTCATGTAATTAAAAAATTCCATTGAACATTGTTTCTGTAATTCTTTTTACAATTACGTCATATAGACAACAATAAGATTTGGCAGTTGCGTCGCAAAAGGTTAGGGGAGGAAAAGACCAAACTCTTAGCGGCAATACGCCAGTACAACACCGGACAGCCTCCTGAAGGAGAAATCCAGGAAGAAGAGGTGGAGAGAAGACTGTCTGCAGAACAGCAAACAACAGACAGTCTAATATGGCCATGGGAAGTGCAAAGTGATGGTAAGAGCTTCTCTTGTTTGTGTTTATATAATATGTTTATTTTCTGGCACTAAGCAAGACCTATAACATCAGCTTCCCAGTCAATGGACTATGACCGGTCACTTATCCTACTGGTGCATGTCTTGGTCGGTAATGGCATGCTTGCTGTTCCTCTCTCTTCAGAATCAGTGTCCATTTTGGCCCAAAAAAAAGTCTTTGATGCCTACATGGGCAAAAGGAGACTTGTGGAGGAGAGGGCCATAATTGTGAGGGAGATGAGGCAGCACTGCCTTTATCTGAGAAGTCAGGCTGACAAGATCAGGATGCAGATGCAACATGTGTCATGTGGAGGACATAGTGGTAAATTCCATGATGCCATAACCAAATACTACTTAACATCCACAGTGTGTACTAGTAACAAAAATGAGATGCCTTTTCACTATTCTATTCTCTATGTTCTGCCCTAGACATGACTCAAGAAGGGAGAGATGGATTAGCCAGTCTTCTAAAGAAAAGACTTGCTGACGTGGACACACACATCCAGCATCTTTCTTCGGCCTACAGCCTGGCAATCGGACCAAATGCCCCTCAATGGCCTGATGATTCTGTGGAGAACCAAGACAGTGACATCAGTGATGACAGTGAGGAAGACCCTGATGAGGACATCACACACACCCTACCCCCACCTTGAGGAAAGGACGCTGGGGCACAGCGCCTCTCTCCCCCACCCTACCCCCTCCTTGAGGAAAGGACGCTGGGGCACAGCTACCCCTCCCTTGAGGAAAGGGATGCTGGGGTACAGCGCTCTCTCCCCACCCTACCCTGAAGGACACTAGGGTGTACAGCAGGGGTGGCCAACCAGTTAGAGGTTGAGAGCCAATAATTTCCCTGCGTTACTGCAAAGAGCCCACATCATACAGATAGGCACACATGCTGGGTGTATGTCCCCCCACCTCTCTCTTCTCCTTTCTGTGTGCTCCCTCAGTCTCTTTCCTCTATGTGCCAGTCTCTCTCACCACACAGAAACAATGAACATCTAAACATTTACAATTAATTGACCCCACACACTCAGACACACCCTCCCTCACACAGACACACATACCTCTGCTCAGTCAGAAATTCTTTGTTTAATGTCACACACCATGATATTGACTGAAATGTAACTTAACCTCTCCTAACCAGTATTAAGATCAGAGGCCAGTTATCGTCAAACAATAACATTGTGTGCACTCTCACAACACAACCTTTTCTCACTTCAAATAATGTGAAAAAAAGTTGTTATCTTTACTTATGCAATGTTGCTTCTTTGAACTAAGTGAACATTCTGGAATGAATTGCCTTGAACAATCCTTAAAAATGTGGCTTGTGAGGAATATGTAAACGTTTGTATTTAAAAAAACCCATGAACTAAGGTTGGTTCAAACATTGCTATGTATTGTATTTTATTTAAATTCTCCTCACATGATAACTATCTCAACCTTTACCTAACCCTGACTGACTGACTGGACAGAAGCTTTGCCTGACAGAGATGCATTCGGAGTCCTCTATTTTTTATTTCCTTTACGCCACAATTCACCTAGATTCGGGAGTCCTTCTGTGTCAGCAACCAGCTTTCGGTGAGCAGCGCCTCTCTACACTCACACCACACACCTACCTACAACGACAAAAGTGTGGCCGGTTTAAGGGGTTGAAAAGCATTATATTGACGTTACTTAGGGTTTTATCTGAGTTTATTATCTTCAGAAGCAGAACTCTCCCCTTCACTGTCACATTGCGAGTGCAGTAAAGCCTGCCTCCCGGTGGCTGGCAGGATCTGCTTTCGATTGGCTAAATCACTTCTAATGTGAAAACTGTAACGATTTTTTGGGCCTGGACACTTGCTGTGTATGTTTACCCTCTTGTGCAATTGGGGAATAACATATGCGCCAAAAAACGACACCAAAAAAA